>NC_091800.1:32359242-32662272 GCF_041296235.1 Equus asinus | reverse complement strand
AACTACAAGCATTTGAATATTAAAGATATAAAAATTCAGATAATTCATATCTCAATGTATATTTGAATTCAGTGCCTTAATAGTCTCAGAACAATCGAACGGTTTCTAACTTTTTCTTAATAGTCATAGGCATATAATTTTTCATTTTTTGGACTTGAATATTCTAAGTAAAATTGATATTTACTCTTGACAAATAAAATACATCTACATGTTCACAAAAAAATACATGATTTCCATTTCTGTCTGTACTCAGAAAGACTACCTTTAATTCAGCATGTTCTGACTCCCTGCTGTTCAAGGGGCTCTGTGAGTTTTTCTCAGCGTCTCCGCAGTGAAGTCAGTGAGGACAGCCACTGCACAAGCTAGGATCTGTTGTGCTATCACAGTGCATGGCCTTCTCAAGCTGTTTTCCTTCTGGTTGGCGTCACCACATGCTGGCTGTGGCAAGTGAGCACTCAGGGAATTCCTCAGAGAGGACCATCTTTTCATCTGACCATTGTCTAAGGGGGTGTTAACTTCAGACTAGGAGCTGTCCCAGCAAACCGCATTCTTACAAGTGAATGACAGGGTGGTTCCAGCCTCCCTCAGCTGGAACAGTTCAGCAGGATTATTTTTCACTTCCTGAAAGTGTCTCAGGGCAGCAGTTGACCATGGAGGAGAGTCTGGGGCCAGAGCCTGACAGCCACAGGAAACATGACGGAGAGGAAAATCTTCCTGTTTTTCCCTTAAGCTCTTCATTTTGTCACGTTTCACAGAAATCTATTTTCCAACAACATGTCAGCAATGGAATTTTCAACCAGAAGCAAAGAAACACCTAACCTGAGCATTGAAATCGAAATAAATTTTAGGTTAGCAGCTCAACAAACGGTAACTGAGGGTCCGCTCCGTGCAGGGCCCTGCGCTTGGTGCTGGAGACAGAGACTCGAGTAAGATGGCGCGGCCTCGCTGCCGGGATTCAGACAGGGAATCAGGCGACTAGGATGCTGCATGAGCGGGCACCTGGGAAGGAGGCACAGGAGGGGAGTCCCACCCAGACTTGCTGGGTCAGGGAAGGTTTCCTGGAGGAAGTGGATCTACACAGAGACTTGAAGACAGAGACTACGAATGGAATAACCAGGAGGACAGAGGGAAGAGTGTTCCAGCTGAAGGGGGTCAGAACATGCCACTCTCAAACACGCAGCTTTGGCATGTCAATTATCTTGAGCTGAAGGCACTTGAGACACAGCAGGTGCAGGAAGGGCTCGCTGACCTCCCCCTTCTACCTAAAAGCAGGTCATGATCCTTACCCTGAGAGAGGTGCCCTCCTGGTACCAGGAAGAGACCATTCTTATCACTGGAGACAGGGAGATGGTGCCAAAATGGATCTGTACAAACCAACCCACTAACGTAACTCATCTTCCATCAGTTTCCCCCATATAAGTCCAAGTCATGGCCCCACAATTTACTGCCCCTGGCCTAAGCTCCTTTGTCTTGTCACGTCCCCACAATTTATCATTCTCTGTGTAAAAGGGTATATAAGCTTCTGGGCCTAATGGCTTCTTCAGTTCTTCATTTTCCTTTTGAAGACTCCCCCGTACATGTAAAAATATTAAATAAAGTTTGTATGCTCTTCTCCTGGTAACCTGTCTCATGTCAGTTTAATTCTTAGGCCCAGCCATGGAACCTGCGCGGGTTGAGGAAGTTCTTCCTCCCCCACACAGCTGTGGATGCATCATGAGAATGACATCCAGGAACCGAGACACTAATCCTCCTGAGCCTTAGGAAAGTCGATGAGTGTTCCAACCTGTCCTCAGCTGTCTTGTGTGGGGAAATGGGGGCAATCCAATGCCTACACTTGGCCAACCCCTTTAAGGCCCTGGGTGATGACTGAGGTCATTATCGAGAGGTCTCCATGGGAAAGGAGAACTCGAGGACATGGGGCTGGGCCCTCCAGGTGACCCTATTTATGTTGAGCTTTTCACTCCACTGCCAACTTGGGAGGACCCAGGGACTATTTTCTCAAGGGAGATAGTGGGATTGTTTGCTTACTTCTGTTCAGTTTGTTGATCAGATTTTTTTGGTCTCCACGCAACAGGAGAAATGAAGGTGGAGAAATGAAGTGAAGGAGCTGGAAGCTCATTCTGGAGCATGATGCACGGCCCTGGGAGATACTCCCAGTGGGTGTGCAGTGGGAGGCTCTGAGAAGCTGGGGAGAGCTTAAGGGCTCCAGGGACCTTGATCAAATGAAGCTAAAAATGAGAAGAGACCAGACCAGCCATGGTCGGGGTGAGGGTGGGGTTTGGAGACAAACAGTTTTGGCTGGGGCTGGACTCAATAATCATAACTAGCATACTAAGTATTTATAGGTAGAATCTGTCCTAAATGCTTTATATATATTAACTCAATAGATGGGAAGGGAAGGTGTCCCTTATTACACTCCCATGGTTACATGGGGAAACTGAGGCACAGGAGGGTTAATTAACTTGCCTAGCATGCAGCTAGTTAGCAGCAGAGCCAGGGTTTAAACTCAAGCTGTGTGGCACTACCTGCCTCTCAATGATGATGGAAGATAATGACGATGGCATTAACCTGCACGATAAGTATTTTGCTCCTACTCACACCAGGCCCTGTTCTAGGTTCTGGAGTCAGCAGTGAACATGAGCAACAGAGTCCCTGCTCCCCACGGGGCTTACATTCTAGTGGGGAGACAGACAGAAAATAAACAAGTAGATAAAAAATAATCTCAGGGAGTGACATGTGCTATGAAAAAAAATAAAACACGAATGTGACAGAGGATGACAGCAGAGGAGTTCAGTAATGCTCACTGAGTGGATGACTGGGTGAATGAGCAGCTGGGGTGTGTAGGTCAGTAATAAATTAAGAAAAGCCCTAAGCACCTGGCATGCAAAAAGTGTGCAGCCTGACGACCCCCGTCTCATAGAAGCTATGAGAGGAGCTACTTCTGAAGTCATTTCATCCAAGTTTTTATCCCTTAGACATCTGAACCAACCACCCCAAAGTTGTGGCAATCCTAGAGTTTAATAAATAAGGGAATGTTTAAAAAAAAATACTGTTGGGGCTGGCCCAGTGGTGCAGCAGTTAGGTGCGCACGTTCCGCTTCTCAGTGGCTTGGGGTTCACCAGTTCAGATCCTGGGTGTGGACATGACACTGCTTGGCACGCCATCCTGTGGCAGGCATCCCACGTATAAAGTAGAGGAGGATGGGCACGGATGTTACCTGACGGCCAGTCTTCCTCAGCAAAAAGAGGAGGATTGGCAGCAGTTAGCTCAGGGCTAATCTTCCTCAAAAAAAAAAAAATAGTGTCCTCATTTGTCCAGTGACGTCAGACTTTCAGTGTGGTTATTCATTATGCATTTATTTTAACATTAAATCTGTTACTACTTATACTTGAAAGGAGATGGCTTGGGAACAAAGAATCATAATTTTTGAATTATAATGTTTTCTCTGCTAATCGTCCCAAAGCTACTGATCTTTCTTAAGGTGTTTATCATTCTGGGATGGGCCATGAATGCAAAGGGAAAACATCCATGGTAAATACCAGAGAAAGGTCAGTGCCTTTGCATAGGACCTCCCTTTGCAAAGTAGACATGTGGAGCCTAACAGCACCTCAGGAGTTCTATGAGACCAATGCCACCGACTCACAGATTGTAAAGTGTCACGCTGGGACCGTGCCCACAGCCCCTCTGAGCTTTATAATCTGCAGGACAGAGTTCTGCCATAACCGCTGGTGACCAGCTGGACTGCTGGCAGGAGAGAAGCAAATAAGGAAGGTTCAGTAACCAGGTAGGGAACACCTCTGTGCCTGTGACAGGGCCCAGGGATGGGAGCAGGCAGGTCAGTGCACTGAGTTCTGGGACTCCCCGCCCTGATGTGGATCCTCAGCACCCTTTCCCTCTCCCCGGGTCTGTCACAGGCACCTGGCAGTGCAGCTGCCTTTCTTTCTGCTCCTCCCTTCTCATTCTACCCCTCCCTCTCCTCCTTCCTCTTGTCCTGTCTCTAGTCAATGCCCAGGCTGGGGCTCAGGGAGGGCAGGTTAACTGCAGCCAGGGGGTGGAGATGGGGCCTTTTGGTCATCAAATATGGCCACAGGTGTGGGAACAGGAAGGACAAAACAGGGAGCAGCTGGCAGTCAGCAAAACCACAATGTTAATGAAAGTCCTGGCCAGTGATCAGATGATGGGTACAAATGCTCCTCCAAGAGTCGGGGAGGGAAGTCCTCTGGTGTAGGGGTGTGGGTGTGGGTGTTCTGAGAAAGCTTTCCTTACTCTCAGAAAGAGACTCAGGTAAAGTGGCTTCCTTTCCTGAATCTTGGCAATGGTGTGCCTGGATGTGACACATGGAGCTTTGGCAGCCTTCTTGTGACTGAGAGAGCAGCGAGCCTAGAAGATTGGACTGATGGGAAGAGAACCAAGGTCCTCGGTGACATCACCAAGTCACCAAACCAACCCAGCTTGGTTGGAGCCACCTACCTTTAGACTTCTCATTGTGTGTGAGCCAGGTGAATTGGGTTTTTCTATTACTTGCTGTCACTGAATCACCCAGTGCCAGGAGATCTGTGACCTGAGTGACTGCGCCTGAGGGGGCCGCTCTTAGCTCTCCCTCCTGGTCCTCTGAATCCTCGGTCTAGATCTCTGTATTTGTTTCCTATTGCTGCTGTAATAATTTACCAAGAATTTAGTGGCTTAAACCAACACAAATGGTTTAGCAGGGCTGCATTCCTTCTGGAGGTTTCTGGAGAATTCAGTTCCTTGTCCTTTTCAGCTTTTAGAGGCCCCTGCATTCCTTCACTTGTGGCCCCTTCTTCTCATCACTCAACTTCTGCTTCCCTGTCACATCTCCTGCTGCTCCCTCTCACCCTCCTGCCCCCTCTTAGAAGGACCCTTGCTTTGGGCCCACCCAGATAATCCAGGATCCTTTCCCCATCTCAGGATCCTTAACTGAATCACATCTGCAAAGTTCCTTTTGCTGTGTAGGGTAACATGTTCTCTGGTTCTGGGGATCAGGGTGTGGACCCCTTTGGGAGAGTGTTATTGAGCCGAACGCTCCCTCAGCAAAGGTGATCCGTGCATCCTCCCAGATTCCACAGAGGCTGGGGGTTCCTATGGTGTCCTCTCTGGGTATGACTAGCATGGACCCCTGCCTGACACAGCTCACCTGGCATTTCCCACCACCAGATACAGAGGCTCTACTCGGGCCTAGTGTCTGCTCCTGGTGGGAGAGGAGAATCTGGGGGTCAGAGAGAGACAGGGGTTGTGGATACAGAATGAACTTTAGCTACTTCAAAGTGGAGAGGAAGAGGGGCCTTGTGTTTGCTCAGTAGCAGGGAGGCTGAAAAAGATGTTGTCGTCAGAGGCCTACCAGATGGCCTCAGCGAGGTTCAGATTTTCCTTAGAAACTCACGACTTCCCTTCAGGCAGACGCCATCCACATCAGAGCCCCAGAAACTCTCAGGAGATCAGGCTGCTGGGGTGTCTCCCAGGGAGTATGAGCATCAGAGTTGGACTCCAAAACCTATAGACCACTGATCTGTTTCTAATTCATTCTGGATGCTTGACTAGGTATCTACCCTTACCCTCACTCCAGCCTCCTTTAGAGCAGCCCCCTGCTGGGGAGATGTCCCAGCTTTGGAGTAGACCAGCCCCACCAGGAGGAGCAGATCAGTGACCCAGGAGATGATGAGCAGACCAACACAAATCTTGTTTGGAGAATAAGCCACTTAGAGGGCAAACCTACAACATCCTTTTCTTGGTCTAGATTCTGGTGATCATAACTTCGCCTTGGTGAATCCTTAGAGAACTGTGCACTTCCAAAGAGAGCTTTATTTAATGGCAGAAGGATGATGAACTGAAGGGAGGAGATGGGAGCCTTTGTCCAACAAAGGGTAAGCCCAGTGGATGACACCATCAACAGCCCGTGTGGACGGATCACCAGAAGCGGCATCAGCAGTCCTGAGCTGGTACAGTTCGCCACATTGAAGGTCTCTCTGGGCCTCACTTTTCCCAGCTGGATTACAAAATGTATGCCCAAGGGAAGATGTGGACAGCAATGGGATAAGGCATGTGACAAAAGAGCTTTTTGGAAAAGATGAAAATGTTGATCTGGGCATCTTGTGCTCATGGGAGCAGGGCAAGCACAGAGTTTCTCGTCATCTTGCGCTCACTGCTTCCCAGCTCCACAGTCAGAATGAGTCTCCCTCAGAGACCACAGATGTAATCAGTGTGGGGAGGCTGCTGGGAAGGCGTTGGGCTTTTCAAGCACGGTCATACATGAAAGTAAAGACCCACAATATGGAGACTCAGTGGACTGAGGAGATGGCTCTAGCTCATGGTTTTGGCATCTGTCAGTGTCGTGGTTAGAAATCCATCCTGGCTTGTCTGTTCAGTCACTTTGGGTTCTGTGCCAAGGGCGGCTGGGGAGACCACTGAGCATTTCCTAGATCTGTAGGGTCTGATTCATTCTGCATCAGCCCAGAATGATGGCAGATGTGGTCTGATTTCAGGCAGAGAGAAGCAAACCAGGGTTAATAAGGGACAAACCTAGTAGATGCTTCTGGAAGCATTTCAACATTGTGCTCTTGTCTTATCTCCTTTCCCACACTCAGCAGCAAAGTCGCTGGAAAACCACAGGCTCCAAGGAGTCCCTGGAGAAGGAGTGGTGGTGAGTGGTTTCTAGAGAGCCCAGATAAAGTCGGGGGCAGGCACACACATCTGCCCAGGGGCATTTCGCTCATGACGGCTAGAAAGGTGGCCAATATCTCAAGATCTGAAAAGGGGAGATGGAGGTCTCAGGTATCAGGGCTGAGGGGTATCCTCAGAGTGTGACCACCAGGAGGCCTTTCTGTCCACAGTGGCCTTTGGCCAAGGACATTGGATACTTGATATACTCTTGAGAGGCAGAACTTGGGGTAAGATGGCACAAAGGAATCCCCTCTTTCACCAAGAAAGTGCAAGATCCTCCTTTAGTCAGGGTTCATAGCTGCAAGCAAAAGGAACTGACCCTGGCTGATTAAGGAAAGAGAGAACTTATTAACAAGACATTGGGCAGCTCACAGTGTCTCCAGGAGCATGGGGGCACCTGGTTTGGAAGTTTCACAGCCAGATGGAGCACCCCAGCTTCTGCCGTAGGACTCGTATGGTGAAGACACATTAGCTGTCCTGCAGGGCCCACTGCCGACACCCCAACACCGGGCACTAGGTGCTGGCTGGAACAGAGCCCCTGCTGCCTCTAGAAACTGGAAGCCTGCCACCATGATTGTCATTGTCCATTGCCAGAATACATCCTGAGCTCTCTCAGCTTCTTTTTGTAAGTCAAGGGCACTTACCTCGCCTACCTGCCAGGGGGCTGGAGAAGCCAGGGTCCTGCACTTTTGGTTTCTGTAGGGAGCGGTGGGCTCTGCACTACAAGGTTGGGGGGGGCACAAGCATAGAAGAAGATACAGATCCCTGGTGACCAAATGGATGACAATTGTCCCCTATAAGACATGAAATGATAGGAACTGACTTAGAGGGCTTCTAATGCTACTCCCCCTTGGAAATGACCTCTTTGATGCTAACATACCAGCCTTGTCTCCTCTGGGGGGTGGTGAAACGATGCTGATTCTCTAGATCCCACTTAAGGGCAGTTGTCTGTTCCTGAATATCAGATATTCTGCATGAAAATGCTAACCAGGAAACAATTCTTGTCATTTTAAATGGAAAAAATTATAACGCACACACTCACCAATCAATTTCATAAATGTAATTAAACATGGCAAAACAAACACAGATAAGGAATAAACTACCATGTTAGCATGTAAAATGCTTAAAACATAGTTTAAAGCACCACGAATCAATATGGTCATTGTTGTTGTTTTGTCTGAAGTGACACTGTGACATCTTTCAATGCCAGCAACAGGGGAGATGTTCCTCCTCTTTGTTGACAGTATGTTTTACAAAAACTTCTGATGTTCTATTAATTATAACCAATTATTAATTATTAAATGAATAAGTAATTAATATCTCTCAAGACTTTATTGACACATTGCTTTGTTTAAAATGTAGTGTGCTGTGCTTCATGGATGTAAATGTAAATTCAGGGGCGGGCCCCGGGGCCTAGTGGTTAAGTTCATGAGCTCCGATTCGGCGGCCCCGGATTTCGCTGGTTCAGATCCTGGGCACGGACGTGGCACCGCTCATAGGCCATGCTGAGGCAGCGTCCCACACAGCACAACCAGAGACACTCACAACTAGAATGTACAACTATGTACTGGAGGGCTTTGGGGAGAAAAAGAAGAAGAAAAAAAAGAAGATTGGCAACAGACGGTAGGTCACATGCCAATCTTTAAAAATAAAATAAAATAAAATAAATTCACCTTTGATAAATTATGGCCAAAAAACATTACTTGGAGAAGTACATGTGTTCTCTGAAGTTTGAATATTAAAAACCAAGAGGCATCGTTCAAGGGTGGTATTAGCCAGGAAAATGTTTTGTGGAGAATACCCCCATTTGAGGACTATCTCCTGAGCACCAAGGGCTTTCCATACATTGGTGCTAATGTTTACAATAACCCTAAAACTCCACTTTATGGGGTAAATATTCAAGATTTTTCAGGCTCCACTGGGACTGAGACTCAAACCCAGGTCTGTTTGGCTCCATGATCTTCCCACCATACAATCCTGCTTCTTGATGTTTCTTCATAGCACAACCGAGAAAGGCTGAAATATCCAAGAGGAACTTTACTAAAGTAAGGGAAATAGATCTGTAAAATTCGAAGATAATAAAATTAGTCATGTATGAGGCATAAGGTTTTTTTAACCCTAAATTCCTACTGCCTACCAATCCCACTTAGCACGTTCATTTCATATTCTGTCTAGATGGTGGGGTGAGCATAGCGTGAGCTTTGAAAGCGAACACATTTTGGTGTGAATCCCAACTCTGTCAGTGATTAGCTGTGTGACTTTGGGCTCTTTACCCCTCTGGGCCTCAGATTTCTCATCTTAAAGATAGGATGATATTTTCCTCACAAGACTGTGGGGAGGATTTAATGATATACTGGATGTAAAGGAACGTAGATTTCTGGTTCAAGATGGCGGGCTGAGGACATGTGTCTACTTTTCCTTCCACCCAGAATCCCATAGAAATTACAGAAAGACAGTTAAAAATAGTAAGTTCAGAGCTGTCCTGGAAGAGAGGGTGCCATTATCAGACAAAAAAATTGATGCAGTTACTAGAAGATAGATAGTATTTGAGTGGTGTAGAAAGTGGACTCTTTCTCTTTTCCTTTCATAGACACATTTCTTGAGAGTTACCTATATTCGCTGCTCTTCTTCTTTGCCTTGTGTTCACTCTGGGAATCACTATAATCTGGCTTATTTCACTCAGAGTCCATTGAAACTGTTCTGGTTAAAGTCTCCCATCATCTCCATCTTGCTAAATCCAGTGGTCAGATCTTTGTCTACGTCTTAGGCAACCTGTTAGCAACATTTGTCACAGTTAGTCACTCCTTCTTGAAACAGTCTTCTCTTGGTTTCCATGACACCTCACTGCTCTGGTTTCCCTCCACCACCTCCTCCTTTGGCTGGCTCCTTTTTTCTGCCTGATCCCTGAATATCAGTCTTCCCTGGGTGGGGTCCTAGCTCCTTCTCTTCCTCTTTGATGCTCTCCCATATTAGGTCATTCATTCTCATGACTTTCTTTCTTTATTTACTTAAGATTGGCCCCGAGATAACATCTGTTGCCAATCTTTTTCTTTTTTTCTTCTTCTTCTCCCCAAATCCCCCCAGGACATAGTTGTATATTCTAGTTGTAGGTCCTTCTGGTTGTGCTATGTGGGACGCTGCCCTCAGCATGGCTTGATGAGTCGTGCCATGTCCGTGCCCAGCATCTGAACTGGGGAAACCCTGGGCCGCTGAACTGGAGCATAAACTTAACCACTCAGCCATGGGTTGGCCCCTCTCATGACTAAATAACATCTATGTCCTGATGGGTTTCTGTCTATAGTCCAGTTCTCTCCTTGGAGCTCCAGACTTTTATGCTCAATTGCATTAAAAACAAACCTTTTTATTTGGAGATAATTTCAAATTTATAGAAAGGTTTCAAAAATAAAAATAGCATTAAAAACATCCGTATTCCCTTTCCCCAGATTCACCTAATATGAACATTTGACAGCATTTGCTTTATCTCTCTCTCTGTTTATACGTACCTGTGTATGTGAGACACACACACACACACATTTTTTTCTGAACCACTTGAGGGGCAGTTACATTCATCACGGCATTCTACTCCTAAATACTTCAGTGTTTTTAGAGGTGAAGTGTATTCTCTTACATGACAGGACAGTTATCAACCTCAGTAAGTTTAAAATTTCTACAATACTTTTACCTAATCTACCCTTCACATTTCAGTTTTGTCAGTTACCCCAAAAATGTGCTTTATGGCAATTTTTCACCTTCCATACAAGATCTAGTCCGAGGTTAGATACTGCATTTAATTGTCATGTCTCTTTGTCCTCTAATCTGAAATATTTCCACAGCCGTTCTTTTTCTTTTATGACATTGATATTTTTGAAGAATACACTCACCTCTCCTTTTTTCCTTTAAATAGAACATCTCTCACTTTGGGTTTGTCTGATGTTTTCTTATGATTAGTTCAGGTTATTTAAACTCTGCTGGAAGGTTGCCTAGGTTAGGTTGTGTCCTCTCGGAGTTTCACATCTGATACATCTGATTCAAAATTTTCTACAACTATAGGAGATCCGATGGGAGCACAGAGAGGGGGAAAGACCCACATAATCTATAACTTCAACAAGGTATATTCTGACTGACAGAAGTTTTCCTGCTACTTCTAAAACAGATCCTAAACTTCCTATGGAAAAGTAAATGTGTAAGAATGTTCAAAGCCCAAGGGAAGCCAGTTTCCGTCTCCCAGATGGCAGAGAAAAGAGGTTCTGCCACCTTTCTCCTCAACATCAGCCCCCGAACAAGAATAAGAAACAGAAAGGTAAACTCTATCTTTGATTACACTAGGAAAATCTGAGACGCAGAATCATAATAACTGAGGAAGGGCTGCCCAGTGAAGGGGAGGTCCTCAGTGTGGAATGAAGAGGGGACCGGCTCAATAAATTACGCCATGTCCACACAGCGGAATGTTAAAAAATAAGGTGGCTTGATACATACTGACAGGAAGGATCTACAGAATACATACTGAGTACTTACTAACTAACTATCTGCTGATAGGTGCCTAGAATATTTCTGGAAAAAGGCAAGAAGTTGCTTCTGGGGTGGAGAACTGGATGGCTGGGGAATAGCAGTGAGAGAAAGAGATGGACTTTCTACCTAGCTTTTAGAGTACCTTGGGCCTGTATTACCCACTTTTCAAAAAACGAACAGCCAAAACCTCATAGAATATATTTTAAAGTTACGGTAACTAAAACTGTGACACCGCTACAGGAATAGGTAAGTAGGTCAACGGGACAGAATAGAGTGCGGAACCAGATCAATATATATGTGGGAAGCTGATGCATGACAAAAATGGCACTTCATATCCGTGGGGAAAGGATAGATGTGTCAATAAATACAGCTGGACTAACTGGTTATTCGTAGAGGAAAAAATGAAGTTGAACCTCTACCTCACATTATGTACAAGAGTAAATTCCAATTTGTTTAAAGACCTTAATGTCCAAAAGAAAGCCATAAAGATATTTAGGAGAAACATAGGCACATGTGCTTCTGACTTTGGGGTAGGAAAGGCCTTCTAAAGAGACACAAAAAGCAAACAAAATGAAAAAACAAGGAAGGAAGAAAGGGAGGATGGAAGAGTGGAAACTCTTCGAAACAATGCATCTTAAATGGGTGTGTGTGTGTGCGATTATATTCCAAACTCATGACCGGGGTTCCCCAGGGAGGATTAGGCATGGAGATGGAGTGGGAACTGTGGGCGTTAGCTTTACATATAAAGGGCTTTTTCAAAATTATTATTTAAGAAATTTATTTTTACTGTTAATTACTGGTATAATTAAAAACTTGTTTAAAAAAATAGAAAAAATCTCCCCAAACTGAGGAAAGCCAACAAGTCTTCCGAATGAAAGAGCCCACTGAGTGTTGAGCAGGAACAATGGAAAAAAGATTCAAACTTAAACATATCCGTTTACAATGTTATCATTATGAGGATACATAGAAAAATCCTAAAAGCTTTCAGAGAGGGAAGACTTTCGTTTTCCGGGGATTTTTTGTAACTTATGGATTCAATTTGAATTTTTGTTCAAATGAAAAAATAGTTAAAAAACGTATAAGCAATCAGGGAGATGTGAACATTGATTGGCTGTTTGATGACATTGTGGAATTGCTAAAAAGGTTTTTTTTTTAATTGAGGTAACATTGGTTTATAACATTATATAAATTTCAGATGTACATCATTTTTTTTTATTTCTGTGTAGACTACATCATGTTCACAAACCAAAGACTAATTATCATCCATCAGCATATAATGGGTGCCTTATTACTCCTTTCATCCTCCTTGCTCCCTCCTTCCCCTCTGGTAACCACCAATGTATTTGCTGTATCTATGTGTTTGTTGTTGTTGTTTTAATCTTCTACTTATGAGTGAAATCATATGGTGTTTGACTTTCTTCCTCTGACTTGTTTTGCTTAGTACAATACCCTTAAGGTCCATCCCTGTTGTTGCAGATGGCAAGATTTTATCTTTTTTATGGCTGAGTAGCATTCTGTTGTATATATATATGACATTTTCTTTATCCATTCATCTGTTGATGGGCACATAGGTTGTTTCCAAGTCTTGTAAATAATGCTGCAATGAACATGTATCTTTCTGCAATCATGTTTTCAAGTTCTTTGGATAAATACCCAGCAGTGGAATAGCTGGATCATACGGTAGTTCTATTATTAATTTTTTGAGGAATCTCCATACTTTTTTCCATAGTGTTTGCACCAGTTTACATTCCCACCAGCAGTGTATGAGAGTTCCCCTTTCTCCACATCCTCTCCAACACTTGTTATTTGTTGTCTTGTTAATCATAGCCATTCTGACAGGCGCGAGGTGATATCTCATTGTGGTTTTGATTTGCATTTCCCTAATAATTAGTGATGTTGAACATCTTTTCATGTGCATGTTACCCATTTGTATATCTTCTTTCAAAAAATGTCTTTTCAGATCCTCTGCACCATTTTTGTTTTTATTTTTGGTGACGAAGATTGGCCCTGAGCTAACATCTTTTGCCAATCTTCCTCTGGGTCACCACCACAGCATGGCTTGATGAGTGGTGTAGGTCTGCCCCTAGCATCTGAACCTGTGAACTCAGGCCACCAAAGTGGAGTGCATTGAATTTAACCACTACGCCACCAGGCTGGCCCCACATTTGCCCTTTTTTTTTTTTTTTTGAGGAAGATTAGCCCTGAGCTAACATCTGCTGCCAATCCACCTCTTTTTGCTGAGGAAGATTGGCCCTGAGCTAACATTCATGCCCATCTTCCTCTACTTTATATGTGAGATGCCTGCCACAGCATAGCCTGATGAGCAGTGCTAGGTCTGCACTTGGGATCCGAACCAGTGAACCCCAGGCTGCCAAAGCGGAATGAGTGAACTTAACTGCTATGGGATTGGGCTGGCCAATCCCTTTGTCCATATTTAATTGGGTTGTTTGTTTTTTTGTTGTTGAGTTGTATGAGTTCTTTATATATTTTGGATATTAACCCCTTATTGGATATATGATTTGCAAATATATTCTCCCAATTGTTAGGTTCTTTTTTCATTTCATTGATGGTTTCCTTGCTATGCAAAAGCTTTTTAGTTTGATGTAGTCCCATTTGTTTATTTTTTCTTTTGTTCCCTCACTTGGCGAGACACGGTTTTCAAAAAGATTCTGCTAAGACTGATGTCGAAGAGGCCTATTTTTTTTTCTAGAAGTTTTATGGTTTTAGGTCTTACATTAGAGTTTAATCCATTTTGTGTTAATTTCTGTGTACGATGTGAGATAATGGTCTACTTTCATTCTTTTGCACATGGCTGTCCAGTTTTCCCAACACCATTTATTGAATAGACTTTCTTTTCTCCTTTGTATGTTCCTGGCTCTCTTGTTGAAAATTAGCTGTCTATAGATGTGTGGGCTCTCAATTCTGCTCCATTGATCTGTGTGTCTGTTTTTGTGCCAGTACCATGCTGTTTTGATTACTATAGCTTTGTATAGTATATTTTGAAATCAGGGAGTGTGATATCTCCAGCTTTGCTCTTTTCCCTCAGGATTCCTTTGGCTATTCAAGGTCTTCTGGTTTCGTATAAATTTCAGGATTCTTTATTCTATTTCCATGAATAATGTCATTGAAACTTTGATAGGGATTGTATTGAGTCTGTAGATTGCTTTAGGAAGTATGGACATTTTAACTATGTTAATTCTTTCAATCCATGAGCATGGAATATCCATTTCTCTGTGTCTTCGATTTCTTTCAACAGTGTTTTATAGTTTTCAGTGCACAGGTCTTTCACCCCTTTGGTTAAATTTATTCCTAGGTATTTTATTTTTTTGTTGCGATTGTACTGGGATTGTATTCTTCATTTCTTTTTCTGCTATTTCATTGTTAGAGGCCAATATTACCTTTATACCAAAACCAGACAAGGACAACAAAAAAATTACAGGCCAACACCACTGATGAACGTAGATGCAAAAATCCTTGACAAAATATTAGCAAATCAAATACAACAATCATTAAAAAGATCATATACTATGTTCAAGTGGGATTCATTCCAGGGATGCAGGGATGGTTCAACATCCGCACATCAATCAATGTGATACACCACATTAGGAAAATGAAGAATAAAAATCACATGATCATCTCAATAGATGCAGAGAAAGCATTTGCCAAGGTATAGCATTCGTCTAAGACTTTTGATACTATTGCAAATGTATCCTCTCAAAAGGTACAGCCACCAGCAACTTTCAAGAGCCTTTGGTCCCCCTGGGTTCCTCTTCACTACCTATATCTGGCTGGGGCTGGTCCTGTAGGACCAGAGGCCCTTTAGCTGATGTCTCACCCACAGAAAGAATTGCTGAAGTCAAGCTGTGAGACAGAGCTCAGCTCTGAGTACGGAAGGTGAGGTTCGTCCCCTAGCTATGGTGACAGGTCGTCTGCTTCTTTGGAATCTTACTCTGACAGGTTTCCATTGTATCCTGAGGCAGGCAAAATGGAATTCCTTTAAGCAGAAGTGATCTCTGCTTCCCATCATCGGGCCCTAAATACCTACAATAATAAGGTCTCCTACTTTCCTACGCTCTTCCCTGTAGACTAAAACATCTGGTTGTTTTTGTAAGATTTTCCAAGATACTTTCCATACCTATCTTATCAGTCACTGCTGAGAGATTTTTAAGTTTACCATATCAACCACTCAAGGAATTTGCCAGCATACAGCACAGAGGTGGGACATTTGTCTTAAGGCTGCAGTTTTAAGGGTTTCCTAGACAATGTGACTGCCTTTTATGTGTAGTGATGATGAAAGTCTCTAGTGGAATCTTCTGCCAAAATAACATGTGACTTCTATAACGTTCCAGGAAAAGGCCCTGGCCAGCAAAATGGTGTTATCATCAGACTCAGAATCAAGGCAAAAAGTTTCTGATGTGCCTGCTGTTCATATCCCACGGGCCAGACCACCCTTGCCAATGGTTGGCAGAACATGGGAAATGCATGTTGCATAAGACCATCAAGTCTCAGAGCCACACAGACTTGGTCCCTGCTTCACCTGGAGCTTGGGGATGCCATTATTGCACTTGCAGGGGGACAATAGATTTCCTCTAGAGAGTGTGTCATTTTGAATCCTTAGAATGAAGGGACCAAATATTATAAGCAACATTAAATGAGAAAGAATCTAAAAAAGAAAAAAGACGACTTGCAATATAAATGATCAAGGATTAATATTACTAGGATATTTCTTCTTCTGGCAGCTGAGCGGGAGAGTGGCCATCTCACTACACACTCACATTATGTTAAATATGACAGATGAAAAAGGAATCTCATTTTAAGCGGCTGTGGCCTTGGTTTGAGTGTCTGTGAAGTCAAACCTTTCTCCTCATGATGGTGGTTACCGCATGTCTCTTCTTCTCTGACTTTTCTGCCTGTGTCTTTTGTCCACCTGTTGGGACGTCAATGGTTTGTGTTGTCGTCAGTCACTTTGTATGAGTGTTTGATATTTAAGTGCATAGACCCTTGTTCTTGTCCTGTCCTGGGAAATAATCACCCTATTTTGTTGTTTGATTTAAAATTTTGTTGTTGCTGGATTTTGTCACACAGGAGCCTTCAGTTCCTAAGCAGTCATCAAACCTGTGGATATTTCCCTTTCAAATATCTTTTTCCTTTTGTAGGGCCATTCTAAAGGAAAGAACTTGTGGTAGACTCTTTCTCAAAATGACTTACAGTACCTTAATTCCTTCTCGAACTTCTCTGTAAGTCAGACAACAATAATGCTATGATTTCTAACAATGAGTGTAAAGGGACTTCAGTTGATTTTAAGAAATTTGAGGGCAGG
Source organism: Equus asinus (assembly GCF_041296235.1). Lineage (NCBI taxonomy): Eukaryota > Metazoa > Chordata > Mammalia > Perissodactyla > Equidae > Equus > Equus asinus. Next base: position 32,645,765 of record NC_091800.1, on the reverse strand, counting down.
GAGACAGGGGTATACCAAGAGTGGTGGTGGCATCAGCCCAGCTGGGGACAGGCAACAAGCAAGAGCATTGTGCAGACAGAAGTTAAAAGAATAAAATTGACTGAAAGTGGGTCTGCTTTTTTTCTTTTTTGAAAGAATTTATTGTTATTATTGTTATTTATTTATTTATTTTTTGCTCAGGAATATTAGCCCTGAGCTAACATCTGTGCCAATATTCCTCCACTTTATATATGAGTCACCATCACAGCATGGCCAACCAGTCGCAGAGGTCTGTGCCCAGGATCGGAATCTGGGAAACTGGGCCTCTGAAGTGGAGTGTGCTGAACTTAAGCACTATGCCACGGGGCCATCCCAAGAATTTGTTATTTTTCCTGTAGCTTTAGGTTCACAGCAAAACTGAGAAGAAGGTACAGATTTCCCATATACCTCTTACTGCCAAACACGCATAGCCTCCCCATCATCCACATCCTCCACCAGAGTGGTACATTTGTTACGACCGATGAGTCTACATTGACCCATCAGAATCACCCAGAGTCTATGGTTTACTCTGGAGTTCACTCATATCATACAGAGTATTTTCACTGCCCTAAAAATCCTGTGGTCCAACCATTCATTCCCCCACCCCCACCCCTGACAACCACTGACTTTTTACTGTCTCCATAGTTTTGCCTTTTCTAGCCTATCATACAGTTGGAATCATACAATATATAGCCTTTTCAGATTGGCTTCTTTCAATTAGTAATATACTTTTAAGTTTTCTCCAAGTCTTTTCATGTCTGAATAATATTCCAGAGTCTGGATGTACCTCAGTTTATCCATTCATCTACTGAAGGACATCTTGGTTGCTTCCAAGTTTTAGCAATTATGTATAACTAACACTGCTGTAAATATCCATTTGCAGGTTTTTGTGTGGACATAACATTTCAATTCCTTTGGGTAAATGCCAAGGACTATGATGGCTGGATCTCATGGTAAAAGTATGTTTAGTTTTGTAAGAAACTGCCAAACTATCTTCTAAAATGGCTGTACTATTTTGCATTCCCACCATCAGTGAATGAGAGTTCCTGTTGCTCCAGTTCTCACCAGCGTTTGGCATTGTCAGTGTTCCGGATTTCGGCCGTTCTAATAGGTGTGTTGTTTTAATCTGCATTTCCCTGGTGACATGTGACATGGAACATCTTTTCATATGCGTATTTTCCACTTGTAAACCTTCTTTGTTGAGGTTTCTGTTAAGGTCTTTGGCCCATTTTTTAATCAGGTTGTTTGTTTTTTATTGTTGAGTTTTAAGAGTTCTTTGTATATTTGGAATAATAGTCCTTTATCAGATGTGTCTTTTGCAATATCTTTTCCCACGCTATGGCTTGTCTTCTCATTCTTTTGACAGTGTCTTTCATAGAGCAGAAGTTTTTAATTTTAAAGAAGTCTAGTTTGTCAATTCTTTCTTTCATGGATCATGACTTTGGTGTTATAAATAAAAAGTCATTGCCGTACCCAGGGTCATCTGGGTTTCCTCCCATGTTTTCCTCTGGAAGTTTTATAGTTTTGCATTTTACATTTAGGTCTATGATCCATTTTGAGTTAATTTTTGTGAAGGCTTGTATCTAGGTTAATTTTTTTGCATGGGAATGTCCAGTTGTTCCAGCACCATTTGTTGCTCCATTGAATTTCCTTTGCTCCTTTGCCATAGACCAATAGACTAAAAAACACAAAAATACTAATTCAAAAAGATATATGCACCACTATGTTCATTGCAGTATTATTCACAATAGCAAGGATTTGGAAACAACCTAAGTGCCCAGTGAATGAATGGATAAAAAAGATGTGGTATATATGTATACACACACACACACACACACACACACACACACACACAAGATGGAATACTACTCAGCCATAAAAAAAGATGAAATCTTGCCATTTGCGACAACATGGATAGACCTTGAGGGTATTATGCTAAGTGAAATAAGTCAGACAGAGAAAGGCAAATACCATATGATTTCACTCATATGTGGAAGATAAACAAAGAAACACATAGATACAGAGGACAGATTGGTGGTTACCAGAGGGGAAGGGGGTGAGGGGAGGAAGAAAGAGGTACAGGGGGTCATTTATATGGTGATGGAGGAAACTAGACTTTTGGTGGTGAACATAATGTAGTCTATACAGCAGTTGAAATATAATGATGTACACCTGAAATTTATATGACGTTATAAACCAACGTTACCTCAAAAAAACAAAAAGATGAGTTGACTGTATTCCTGTGGATCCATTCCTGGGTTCTCTATTCTGTTGCGTTGATCTATTTGTCTAATGGGTCAGCTTTTTATTATCGCTACATACCAGTTAGGTCTACACAATTTCCATAATAAAGTACTTCTTTCCCCACAAATTGTTTGTTGGTCTAAGTTCTAAGCAATTGCTGCTGTTAGTGTCACTTTTAATGATATATATTTAAGTTCAAGTGTGCACATTTTTGTTTCTTACTTTTTAATAAACATTGTATTCTACATGGAAGTTAATTTGGAAACCCTCCAGTGACACAGGCACCCGGCTACCTGCAGAGTCAGTTATATGATTTGTTTAAGTCAGTTTGTCAGGGTGACAATTCAGAACTGTGGGAGCCTGCTTCAGGTGCGGTCCTTTCCCCCAGCTTCTGTGGAATGCGTCTTCCTGCGTGGAAACAGTAGGTTGGGAACAAACGATGATAGCACAGTGGACTTGATTTGCTTCAGTTGTGTCTGTCTAGATGCGAGCCATTTTCTGAAGCTTGTGGACCTGGCTCTTTTAGAAGTGTTTCTTCACGTGTGCCCCAACTTTAAAAAATACATTAGTGTAATTTAAAAGTATTAATCCATGACTTTTAATTTTTGTATTATAATATTTATTTTACTTTTTATTAAAGAATTCTTCTTAAAAGTTTATTTACTTATATGGTCATGCACTGCATAATAATGTTTTGGTCAACAGACTGTATATACGACAGCAGTCCCATAAGATTAGTACCATGCAGCCTAGGTGTGTAGTAGGCTATACCATGGAGGTTTCTGTAAGTACACTCTATGATCATGCAATGACAAAATAGCCTGATGGCACATTTCTCAGAACATATCCCTGTCGTTAAGTGACCCGTGACTGTAACTTATTTTTATTGAAGTATAATTGACACATAACATTATATTAGTTTCAAGTGTATGATGTAATGACTCGATATTTTATATATTGGAAAATGATCACCACAATAAGTCTGGTTAGCACCCATCACCATACATAGTCAGAAAAAGTTTTTTTCTTGTGATGAGAACATTTAAGATTTACTCTCTTGGCAATTTCGATATTCAAATATTCAGTATTATCAACTATAGTCACCATACTGTACACTACATCTCTATGATTTATTTATATTATAACTGCAAAGTTGTACATTTTGACCACCTTTACCCATTTCTCCCACTCCCCACCCCCTACCCCCTGCTTCTGGCAATCACCAATCTATTCTCTGTATCTATGAGCTTAGATTTTCTTTTTTATTTTTTATATTTCACATATAAGTGAGATCATATGGTATTTATCGTTCCCTGTCTGACTTATGTCACTTAGCATAATGCCTTCAAGGTCCATCCATGTTTTTGCAAATAGCAAGATTTCGTTCTTTTTGTTTTCTATGGATAAATATCTAGAAGTGGAATTGCTGGATCACATGGTAGTTCTATTTTTAATTTTTTGAGGAACATCCATACTGTTTTCTATTGTGGTTGCACCAATTTACACTCCCACCAACTTTGCACAAGGATTCCTTTTTCTCCATGTCCTCACCAATGCTTATCTCTTGTCTTTTTGATAACAGCCATTCTAACAGGTGAGAGGCAGTATCTCATTGTGGTTTTGAACTCATTTCTCTGATTATTAGTGATGTTGAGCATCTTTTCAGCTACCTGTCGGCCATCTGTATGTCTTCTCTGGAAAAATGTCTATTCAGACCCTCTGCCCAAAATTGGATCGTCTGTCTTCTTGGTATTGAGTTGTGTGAGTTCTTCATATATTTTCAATATTAGTCTCTTACCAGATATATGATTTGCAAATATTATCTCCCATTCAGTAGGTTCCTTTTCATTTTGTTGATAAAGAATTCTTCCTGGCAAAATTACATATACAAAGCTCAATACTGTCTGCTGTTTTTCTGACCACTATTATTCATGAAAACAATTTCATGGTATGGGAGGATGTTAAAAATGATCTGCTGCAGAGTCCAATGTAATAGGTTTGCCACTGTGGGCATGCTGCCCAGTTTTCACCATGGGGACTTGTCACTCTCAAACTGTAAGGGCAGGTGGCAGGTGGCAGGTGTGGTTGTAAAGAAGGCCCAGGGATAGCCAGCAAGACTGGCTAGTTTCTCACCATTCAGCCTTCCGTCCAACACAGCTCACCTCTCCTGAGGTCATCCTGAGCCATGGCTCCAGACTTGTCTTGACTGTGCCTGTCTGGTGTTGGAATAAATGAGAGCACTCTGGAGGCTGCTGTGCCTGCCCCTACTTGCTGTTTGTTTTTAGTTCTTGAGTTGTCGCCTTGTTGTTGCTGTTGGGTTGAGTGGGGCTGGCTCCCCTCCCATGGTCTGGAGACCAGATGAATTGTTGTGGCCTTTCCACATTGACCAGCTGGAACAGGGTTTCCTCCAGCTGCTTTCAACCTTGAAGAAGCGTGAGATGCAGCACCTTTGGGCCATGTGGTATTGATGTCTTGGCTGTGCTCTCTGAGGACTCACTTGAGCCAACAGCAAAGAGAGCAACAATCCTCAAATAATATTTCAACACCCTCTGGAGTAGCTGAGTCAGCCTCATAAAAGCTCCAACACCATAACATGAAGCACAAGTGGGAGGGAAGGTCTTAGGTCTGGTGCCTTGGTTTAGTGTTGGCTCAGACTTGAGTTCCACTAGTGATTTCACGTGGGTCAACCCAAGGTGGCAAAGCTTCATTCCACCTAGAGGAGTCTTAGGGGCTGCCCACTTCTAGAAAGAGCCTACGTTTTTTTAGGAGGCAATCACAAAGACGCTCTGAGTCAAGGGGATTATCTTGTTTATAATATACCCTGCTGAAATGATTCCAACTAGCCAATCCTCAGCTGTTTACTGCCCTGCCTTGCCTTTCCTGTGGAGACTCCAATAAAGGCCATAGCCTAAGCTCTTCCTTCACTCCTGTTTTCCGTCTCCCGACCAACACTGGTGCTTCCTCATGGTCCTGCATGTTATGCAGTGACCCCCTCTCTGGGACCTGTGAATGTCATAAACTTTGTTTTCCTGACCTCTCCTATGTCTCTTCTTGTAGCTGCACCTGATTGACCATCACACAAAAGAACAAAGAGGCTGAACCAAAACATTTCTTCATTGCTTGCCTTGGGTCCATACCTGTTCCCCTAGGGTGTTGCTTTCTTTCTCTTTACCCATCAAGGTGCTGGGTGGCCCATGCCTAGTACCCTACCCTGGGAAAACTGTTCCCACTCATTCTGGGTGGGCGATGGTTGTTCCTTCATCACAGTGGGGAATCTGGCAGGCCAACAAATGCTCTCACAAATATGAATCTTTCTTGACACAACTTTGATGTAATACAATTTTAAGAAGTCCCCTTCCCTGCCAGAGATGAGGCTGCAGAAAATCCATCTTGCCACAGGATAGTTTTTGCCTGAGCAAAGTCCTGTTGAATGAGGACTTGTTTGTCTCTTGACTTGTTACTGGGTTTCAGTTTGTGTGTGTGTGTGTGTGAGAGAGAGAACTAGACAAACACACACCACTTTGGCACCCATTGCCATTAGGACTCCTGTTTGGGGTTCCTTTTAGAGAAAGCTCACTGGCTCTCCTCTAACTGCACGCTTCTAGGCGATATTGCAGGTATCAGGCCCTGAAATACCCTGCCCAGCTGGCCTGAGCCTGCTTCCAGAGCTTCCATTGGCCTCTCTCCTGGGTTCTGGTCTTCCTGACTCAGTCCTGAGAAGGATTGCTCATTGTTGGTGTGCGCATCTTAGATCCAAAAGGCGACTGAGGGCAGTTGCTCTGGATGAATGGGGAAGGGGAGGGGTGCACATAAGGACAGAACTGGGGTGTCAAGATGAAGAAGGCTGAAGGCCGGAAGCCTCCTCCATGTGCCTCCTCCCCCAGGCCCTGCAAATGGTGGAGGGGGACCTGCACACTTACTTATATCTCAGGTACATGGGCGATGTGTCCCTGCTTGCCTTGCCACATGAATTCCTCCAGAGCAGCTGCTCAACAGGAGCCCAGATTCTGGGGATATTTTTTCACTGGATTTTCTCACTATTGAGCAATTCCTCCTGCCCAAGGGACCATCATCCCAGCACTTGGATTCTAATGTGGTTTGTGGGGATGACTCATGTGGGGCTGCACGATTGAGAAAGACATGGTTTATGGTTTGGTTTTGTCTATCAAGCAAAGTGGGAGATGATGAGAAACAGGAAAAAGTTCTCACTGAAGTTCCGAGGAACAGCAGGCCGAGGCCCCCGTCCGAGCCTCATCTTAAGGTGGAGGAGGCGGCTACGCCACCAGCCACAGATTCACACAGCACCACATGGCCCTTCCCAGGTGATGGGCAAGGGGCCTGGGGGTTAGCAACTGTGGCAGCACGCCCCACCCCCACTTCTGGTCCCTTCAGACTTCCATCGTTGTTTATAGCTGTTGACCTTTGTTAATATGTTAGACTTTGCTTCTTGGTTCTGCTCCTGGATGGTTTTTGTTTTGAGACATTGGGTCACTTTCTCCTAATCTCACTTGTCTAAAAAGCAAAACCAACCGATGACCTTCTTCCTGGGTCAAATGGAAATTCTGTTGACACTCACTCCACTCCTGTAACACCCAGTCGTGCTCCTCTCACAGACTAGGCAGACGCTGCCCACGTGGAAAGCTCTAGCCCTACACGACAACCAGCACCTTCTCTGACCTCAGCCTCCCCGCCTGTGTTCCCCATCCTCCCCGGAAACCTTGGCCTCACCCTCAGCTCCACCCCACCATTTGATCAGTGACAGCAAGTGGCTTGATCAACTTTATGCAGTTGGTGAGGGGGATCCAGGGTCAGGCCACTTGACTCCCTGGCCAAGCTCTTTCCCCCATTCCTCTTGAGTTAGAACCTGGGGCACCGGCCGTGCACACGTCAGCAATCCTGCCTAAGTCACTTTTGGAAGCACCTGGTTGGGACTGGTCCTTCCTGAGAACCAGATCCTGACTCACTGGATCCTGGGGACCCTGCCCCAGCAGGATGCAGTTAGAGGATCCCAGTGCAACTAGGGCAGTGGGAGAGTAGAAACCCAGTCAGCAGTGTCTGCCTCTCCCTAAGGCCTGGGTGGTCCTCCCTAAGGCCAGGGAGGACCAGCCTTTGATCCTGCAGAACAGGCCAGGACTCTGCAAACAGCCTGACCCCCAGAGGGGCTCCTGGGTCTCCACCATGGACTTCTGCATCCAGTGCGTTTCGGCTGTGCAGCTTCTCACCACGATCCACAGCTGATTGGCTCTCATGGGCCCCTGAAAACCAAGGGCTGCCTCTGGGGGAACAGCCTCTGGGCATTTCTGTGGCTGTCACAAGTTACTTAGTCCTTTCTGGACTGGGAGAATTGCGAGGAGTAAGTGAGTTCCATATGCCCAGCACACCATGACTTCTTAATAATTAGAGGCTATGATTATTGTGGCTACCATTTACCCATCCCTTTTGTAATTATTTGTTTACTTTCTGTCTTTCCCAGTAGCTTCTCCCTCTGTAACTGTCCTATCCTCCTCTCCCACCCCAGATCCCAGCCGTGAATACATATTGCTGGCTGGCTGGCTGGATGAATGAATGAATGAAATTGTTGTCATGAAGATTAAATGAGATACCACGAAAGCTCCAGGCACAGAGAGACTCTTCATCTGGGGAAGGGAAATGGCCGAACTGTCAGCAGCTCGGGCTGGGGCAGGCCCCGGGGTGGGCAGAGGCCCAGGTTTGAGTGTCGGGCATAGTGGAACAGCCTGGGTGCTGCTGTGGCAAAGGGCTCCAGGTGCTTCTGAAGCCAGGTGGTTGTACTACCTCAGGGGGCAGCTCCACCCTCCCACCTCTGTGCGCAGGTTCTGCCAGCTCTGGGTGTTCCAGCTCCCAGGTCGCCTCAGAGGATGGAGAACCGGGTGCAGCACCTTCCCAGCACCTCGGACCCTCTGAGCAGGGCTGCCTTCCTGGGTCTGAGCAGCGGGCGATGGCTGCAGCCGGTCCACAGAGAAAATGCCATCTATTTCCCGGCCCTGCGAACTCTCACCTTTACATTTTTGCCAAGCTGGAAATAACAATAACAGAAGCTCCCTCGGTAGCCCTGTCCCCCTGAAGGGAGAGGAGAAAAAGCCCAGCCCCGTCCGGGAAACAAAGTCCCCTCTGTTGGCAGACGGGCTTCTGTTCAAGTCCCCGGCCCCGCGGCGGCAGGGGAATGAACTGGGTCCAGCAAGTGGGGTTTACCGGACAGTCTGGGGCGGCCCCCCAAGGCCCGAGCTTGTTTCCCACCGTGGGAGAGGGGCAGCTCCCGGCCAGCTGGGGCACCCTGCGAGGTGCCGGTCCCGCCAGCCCTGAGGGGTCCCGGGGGCCTGAATGCCTCCCCTGTGCTGGAGGGTCAGGCCTTCCCAACCCCTGCCCTGCGCGCCCTGGTCAAAGGCACATCATGTCCCTGAATCTCGGCGTGTGCCCAGAGTCCCCGTCCTTCAGAACAGCCCTCCTTTTCACAGCCCCGAACAGGAAGCTGAAAAGGTTAAAATTTCCATCTTCTGTCTTACGGAGATTCCTGCTGTGACTCAGTCTCTGACATGAGTCTTTTCTTCCCTCTTCCTGGGTGGGGTTTGAGCTGGAGCTTCAAAGAAGACAGGCCGACAATGTGGCAGCAGTTTGGATGCGCCAGTGGGGAAGGCCATTCTTGCCGCCTCCACCCTGGTGTGGCCGTGGGGACAGGCAGCCCTGGGCCTGGGGGCTGAGGGAGGCTCCATTCTCAGGCACAGATTTGGGAGGCAGGCTCGCCTCAGAGATGACCAGCATCCCCGTCCTGGCCTCCCCGCCTGCGCCTCACATGGAGCCCTTTCCTGCCTCCCCCCAGGGGCCACAGACACCTTCCCTTCCTCTATTTCTTCATCAGCCTAGCCTGTTCTCGGTTCATTACCTCATGGCCCCATCTCCACTTACTAAAGTGACAGGTTTCGGGAGCCAGCCCTATGGCCTAGTGGTTAAGTTCAAGCGCATTCTGTTTTGACGGCCTGGGTTCTGTTCCCAGGGGAGGACCTACACTGTTCCTTGTCAGCCATGCTGTGGTAGCAACCCACATACAAAATAGAGGAAGATTGGCAACAGCTGTTAGCTCAGGGCCAATCTTCCTTACCAAAACTAAATAAAGAAATAAAAAATAAAACTGCATTAAAAAAATAATAACAGGGGCTGGCCTGGTGGCGCAGCAGTTAAGTTTGAACATTCTGCTTCAGTGGTCCGGGGTTCACCAGTTTGGATCCTGGGTGCAGATGGGGCACCGCTCATCAAGCCATGCTGTGGCAGGCATCCCACATATAAAGTAGAGGAAGATGGGCACGGATGTTAGCTCAGGGCCAGTCTTCCTCAGCAAAAAGAGGGGGATTGGCGGCAGATGTTAGCTCAGGGCTAATCTTTTTCTTCTCCAAAAAAATAATAAAAAAGGATAAGTTTCTACAGAAACCTTTGCTCCAGAGCTGGAGACCCATGGGGATGCAACACTGTAACCCTAGCAGGCCCTGCGGCCTCCATAGCGGTGCTGAGGATGACCCCCAGGAGCTTGTGCTTCCCCGCTCACTCTAACTTCCTTGGGAAACAAGGACTTTTGTTTCCCCAGCAGGGTCCTCAGCTCAGGTTTTCCCTCTTTTATTTTTCAACTAAGAGGCTTCTCACAGGGCCTCTGTGGCCTCTGGGGCCTTGTTTTGATGGGGTCCCAGCATTGCTGGAATAACTGCCTGCAAATTGGTGCCGACCCCAAAGTGGCTGAGCAGTACCTCGCGGTCGCCGGGCCCTCAGGGCTCAGGATAAAGCACAATGGCACTGATGCCAGAGCCTCTGGGGTGACAGGTGAGCATTTCTCTAGTGGCTCAGGCCAGCCTGTCTTTGGTCTGATGATCACTAACCTGGGGGCCCTCTCTGGTGGGCGGCCACTGCCTCTGGTTCAAGGAAGACATTTTAACTTTCTGACGGCAGAGGGGAGTGAAGCCGTAATCAACTGAAATCATCCGCAGAAGTGGGGCCGCTAGCTCCAGGAAATGCTAAATTTCCAGCGGGATGTAAATCATTCCGCAGCTATTATAGTTTTTGCCGCACTGTGGACATCCTGAAGGGTGTTTTGCTTCTTTTAGGAATGCAAAAAAGGGGATAAAAATGGAATAAGAAGGTGATTGGAATCTCCAGCCAAGGCCTGTAAAAGTGAGACTTGAGTTCTCAGAGAGAGTCCAAGGAGAAAACGTCACGATACGTAGACTCCTTCCTGTCCCCAAACCCCAGAGACAGTCTCTTGTTGTTTTTTCAACTGTAAAAATAAAATTTGAAAAACAGAAAAAAAAAATTTACACAGAATCCAGTCACTTACCGTACCACAATTATTTGCTTTGATGGCTTAATTTTTATTTTCTTGAGCTGCTTCTAGTTTAAATATAATTTACATATTTGAGTTTTAACAACAATTATGATTCCAAAACTGCTGGCAAGTTTGATCAAAACCCTTAAAACAGACAAACTTGAGGCTGTTAAAGAGAATTTCCCCACTGGTCCATCTTTAATTTATCTAACGCAGTAAGTCAACATCTTTTTCCGAAGGGGTTTAAGACAAATTAGAGGAACAAAAAAATAAAGATACAAATTAACAAATTGAATGCTCACTGCTGATCAGTGGCTTTCAAGCCGAGGCTGGTTTTGCTTCCAGGGGACATTTGGCAATGTCTGCAGACGTTTTTGGTTGTCACAGCTGAGAAGGGCTGCTCCTGGCTTTCATGGGGTGGAGGCCAGGGATGCTGCTGAACCTCCTCCAGGGCTCAGAGTAGCCCCCACAGCAAAGAGCTGTCTGGTTTAAGATTCAATTACTGCCGAGGTTGAGAAACTATGAGAGAGACAAACAGGCATAAGGCACAGTTATTATTTTGGGGGAATTTGCAAGCTAAGTAATTTTCAAAATGCTACATAATGGAAACAGTGTTTCATCCTCCACAGGTCTTTCCCCTGTTCTGGGCCATGTTTCAGGTTTATGGAAAAGACAGGAGTCCCGCCATCCTCCTGAGCCAGGCGCTCTGGGGAGGGCTGAAGCGGGCAGAACTGGGTGGGGTCAGAGGTGATGGGGTGTGACCCTCGGTATGGTTGGCTATTCACTGGAATCTGCACTATTCTTGAGGTGACCCTGAACGACTGGATCCATTTTAACCTTCAGGTGGTCCACAGCTCTGAGGCCTCCCAAGGACACCAGGGCAGCGAGATGTGATGAAAGAGAGTGACCAGAGGGGCAGTGGCTGTACAGAGCAGCACCATGGCTGCTTCCAAGGCCAGCTGCCTTTGGGCATCTCCTTCCTGGTTGTCTGTTTCTGGTTCTCCTACTGCCCTCTGGCTCCCCACCCCACCATGTTCCATCCAGTGCCCAGAACTTGGGAACTAACACCCCAGAGCCAGCCCGGCACTCTCTCTTCTCTGCTGAGTTCCACAGGTGGGCCTTACCTATGGAAAGGCATTCCTGGGCAGGGCCCAACCCAGAGTTTCTCAAAACCTATGAACTATGATATTGTGGTTGGAAAGGATAGTCCTTGCTTCTAGAGCTACATGCTGAAATATTTAGAGAGAAAACAATATGAGGTCTGGGATTTGCTTCAGAATAATCTGGAGGGTGGGTGTTGGGAGTGAGCTGGCGAGGTAATAGAAAACAAGATTTGCCATGAGCCTGGGGTGATGGACCCTGGGGGTTTATCCTACATGTGGCTCTGCTTTTGTGTATGCTTGAAATTTTCCCTAAAATATCTATAAGCCATGCTTGGCCCTCAAAGCAGGGCAGGGCATGGGGGAGGTGCCAAGTCACCTGAAAGGGCCTCCAGTTCTTTTTGGAGAATGTTACTGGATTTCATTTCTGAGAGCAGGCCTGGGTTTGGAATGAGGGTTTTTAATATCCTCCTGTGTATCTGGAAGATCTGGGCTCCTGTCAGGTGGGCGGGTTTGGGAAGTAGCAATCTCAGTGCCTGTCGAGTCAGGGAGAACGGAGGGCGGGTCTGTGAGGAGGCCCTGGTGAGGACGATGCTCGAGTCAGCCCCCTGGGGCTGCCCTGAAGCAGGAGGCTGTGGAGGGAATCGAGGCTGATGAGGAGGGTGCCGCCTGCACGTGGGCCCCGGGTCGAGAGAGGGAGCACAATCTGGGATGAAGACGGATGAGAACAGAGGGTGATTCTGAGAGTCCGAATGAGAGGAGGACCCAGGTGAGTGGAAGAGGATGAAAGGGGAGTAGAAGGGCTTGTTGGTCGATAAGAACTAGAAAAGGGCTCCAGAGGTCTCACAACCCGATGTCTGTCTGATCCCGTGTCCTCTGCCCTTACACATTGTGTGGCACACAGCATGTCCGAGGTGAACTGTCGAAGTGCGTGCATGAGGGACTCTACGGAGAGGCCCTTCAGGGGGACCCTTGCAAGGGAAGAGAAGGGGTGGAGGGATTTTCAGATGGGGCAGCAGACAGTTACTTAAGAACAGCACTTGGGACTTGTTCAGTTATCTACAGCTGCGTAACGAACCACCCCTGAACTTAAAGGCTTAAAACAGCAAGCGTTTCATTGCCTCCCACGGTTCTGTGGGTCGCCTGGGCTCAGCTGAGCCGTTCCTGTGCTGGTCTTACTTGGGGTGTCTCATGTGTTTGTAATCAGGTGACACATGGGGCTGGAGTCACCTGGAGTCTCCTTGGGCCTGAGGACGCTTGGCCTTTCCATGTCATCTCAAGACCTCAGCTTCCCACTTGGCCTCTCTACACAGTGTCTTTATGTGGACTTTCTGGAAGAGGAGCTGGGCTTCTTACAAGAAGGCTGAGGGCTCCTAAAAGTGACACAGCAGGAGCCTTTCAGGGCTTAGCTGGGGACTGACCAACATCACTTTTACTACTTTCTGATGATTAAGCGGCCATTGGCCAGCTCAGGCTCAGGGGGAGGGAAATAAGCTCCACCTCTTCATGAGAGGATGATGAGGAATTGTAGCCACCTTTAATCCACGACAGGGACCCTATTTGGAGTCTGCTTGGAAGGAGGAGGGAGCTGCAGTCACATTAGGTGATGCCACCTTGCAGACATGGGAGATCCCAGAACTGCCATTCCTTGCTCCTTCCCCATCTTGTCACTGACTTGGAAAGGCAAGTGGGTGACTGTAACATCTTTAGATGCTTCTACAGACCTCACGTCATCATGAAATAGGATCACAGTAATCTCTCTGTGGGACCAGTCCTGGGTCAACCTGTTAACCACCTCACTGTGCACTGTTCTTGAAAGTCGTTCACCTGACCTGACTCTGAAGCCAGACCTGTCCCCACTTCCTGGGGGCCTCCTCCATGAGGTCAGGCTGCAGCCCCATCTGTCTTAGTCTGTTTGGGCTGCTGTAACAAAATACCATAAACTGGGTGGCTAATAAACAAACATTTATTTCTCACAGTTCTGGAGGCTGGGAAGCCCAAGATCGAGGTGCTGGCAGATTCAGTGCCTGGTGAGAGCCTGCTTCCTGGCTCATTGATGGCCATCTTCTCGCTGTGTCATCACATGGCAGAAAGGGTGAGAGAGCTCTTTGGGGTCTCCTTTATAAGGGCACTAATCACCTACTCACCTCCCAGAGGCCGCACCTCCAAGTACCATCACACTGAGGCTAGGATTTCAACATACGAATTTTGGGGAGACACACTCAGCCCATAACGTGGTCTTTTCATCTTCTCCTTCTGGACTCACCGAAAAGAGGTCTTTGGAGTGTGGGAATGAGAGCCTGACTCAGCTTTAACTGAGTCTGTCATAGAGTGGGTCCGGCGGGCATGGAGGGAGACTTAACATATTGGAACACCTTCATGTGTCAGCATCTGCTCACATCATCTGCTTAAGCCTTCAGACAAGCCTGTGAGGAAACTGAAGCTTAAATAACTGCAGTCACGGCAGAGTCAAGGGTCATGTCCAGGTCGGCCTGATGACTACGCCTGCATTCTCCCCACAGTCCCGGAGTCACAGTCCCCACGGCCTCCTGTGCACAGGTGGGGAGGTGGGGTAGAAGGAGCAGCCATTGCTCCCACACCCAGACTCCTTGGGGATTCTCTTTCCTTAGTAACAAAGAGCCTTTGCTTGGGTTTGCGAGCCAGGACAGATGTTAGCAATTTTCAAGGAGCAAACGTTTCTTATTTCATCTTACCTTAATCAAGTTATTTAGGTTCTGTCCACAAAAGTGTCTGGGGAGCCGGTTGACTGAGGAGGGGTCCCAGCTACCCGCAGCCCTGGAGGGGAGCTTCTGTGCAATGAATGGCTCGTTTGTCTGCCTGCCGTAGACTGACTGATGGAGGGGCATTCAGGAGGGGAGCAGACCCTCCGGCTCAGGCTCCTGGGTCTGGAATTGAAATGTGACCTGTTTCCAAGTCAATATGCCTTTGGGAATCCTCCATTCTCTCACTCTTGTCTGGTTCCTGGCCACGACCCCAGTCTGTCCCAGTACCCAGGTGGGAAATGTATACCATGCACACCCTGGGCTCAGCTCTGAGCTCTCACCTCGCTACCACATTCCACACATGGGTGGGCTCTTCTGGGAGACGTTCCCTGGCAGAGCTTGGGCAGATTGCATTAAAAGGAATTCTTTGAAATACACTCACCTTCAAAGCAGGGCTTGGGGTGGAGGAGTGGAGTGAGGTGGGTGGACTTCAACGCTTTCTTGGAGAGTTTGATTTGGTTTCAGTTCCGAGCAGAAGAATGCTCTGCAGTCCCTGTCTGGTCCCCTTACTTTGTAAGAACAGAGGTGTTCTTTCCCCCTTCAGTGCCGCACCCTTGCTAAGCACAGCTGAAAACAGCAAACACCAGGAGGCACTGAAGAAGAACTGGTTGATCCAAGCTGGTGGCGCTCAACCTTGGCCGAATGTTGGCATCATCTGGGAAACTAAAAAACATGAGTGCCTGGCTCCCAGCTGCAGACATTCTCATTAACTGACCTGGTGTACAACCTTGACAAGAACTCCCCATGCGATGCCACCGTGCAGACAAGGTCGAGAACTTGTGCTGCGATGCCCTGTCCTCCTTCCCTACTTGAGCTCGGGGGCTGCTCCCGGGGGTGTCCAGGGTGTTGCCTCTTGTGAGCCACTGGGATCTGGACAAGCTCTGCTAGTTCCCAGTATATTCAGACAATGTGACCCAAGGAAAGAGGATCTTTGCTGGTGATGTCCAAGGTCCATTTGGTCTACAACCATGGAGTGTCAAAGGATAAAACTTGCAGATGTCTGCAGACAGCTTGGGAAACCACCACAGAAGGAATGCCATGCCACAGCTAGGGCTTCACGCTGTGAGAGAGAAGCATGACCTTGTAGGCAGAAAGGGGGGGGGGGCGTCAAGCCTCACCCCTTCGACTCTATCTGCTTGGCTTCCCCATCTCAGTAAATGACTGAGTCATCTTTGATTTCTGTCTTTCTCTCACATCCCATCTCTAATCCATCAGCAAATCCTGTTGGCTCCACCTTCAGAATCTACCAATTCTGGTCACTTTTTACCACCTCTACTGCTCACCCGGGTCCCTGCTACCATCTTATCATGTCTGAATTATTGCAACAATCTCCTAACTGGTCTGATTCCATCCTTGGCCCTCCACAGTCTGTTCTCAACATGGCAGCCTGAGTGACCCTTTCAAGACGCAATTCAGAGTACATCAATATTCTGCTCAGACTCCTCCGTTGGTTTCCAGACTTACATAAGATCCAAAGTTCTTACCATGATCTGTAAGGCTCCACGTGATCTGGGGTCCGCTATCTCTCTGGCCTTGTTGTCTGACATTCTCCCCGTCATTCGCGCCAATTCAGCCATGTTGGCCTCTTTGGTGTTCTTTAAGGTTGTGAAACATGCTTCCACCTCACGGCCTTTGCACTTGCTGTTCCTTCTGAGTAGAACATTCTTCTCCTTGATATTTGTGCAGCCCACTGCCTCACTTCCTTCAGGTTTCTGCTCAATTGTTGTCTTATCAGAGAGCCTTCCCTGTGTACCTTATTTAAAATAATGCCCCTGACCCAACCCTAGCCCTCTTTCATTTTTACTCTTAGAGCTTATCACTACCTACATATTATATATTTACCTGTTTATTGTCTGGCTCTTGCCACTAGAATGTCTGTTTCATAAGAGCAAGTTCACTGTTGTATCCCCAGCCCAGGACAGTGCCTGAGACACAGCAGGTACTCAGCAAATATTCATTGAATGAGTGAATAAATTTACGAGGCAAAGAAGTAGCAAAGAAGATTCTCAGGAAATTCTTCTCTCAGAAGGTCATGAGAGCTGGGCACTGAAGGACCGAGGGGTGAGCAGAGGCGGGATGAAGTAGGAGGGTGATTGCTGCAAAGGGGACAGCAGATGCGAAGTCAGTCAGGAGCTATAGTGGACTAGAGTGTGGGGCATGGGTGGAGCAGTGGGAGAGGGGCTGGGGGAACCTCATGCCCTCGAGGGTCTCGGGTGCCCTGCTACCCCACTAACCCTCAGGGCTGCTGTCAGGCTGAGATGACATGAGTGGGCATGGACGGCTTGTGCAGCCTGGAAAAGGAGCAGCAGGGTGTTGAGGTTTATTGTGATTACTCAGTTCCTCTCTCAGGTTGATACCGCAGACCACGTAACCTCTGGGTTTAGTCTTCTTAGAAGCATTCATAAACCACGGAAGTCCTCCTAGCCAGGGCTGGCCTGAAGGGAAGATAGATGGAGCTAGTGTGGTTTGAGAGGAACGGGTTTGTCTGCTTCCCCCATGCCGGCTGTGGCCCCAAGTGCCTGTGGCTGCTTTCAGGCTTTGTGAACCTCACTCAGGCTTGTTAGCATAACTGGGTTCAGACCCTTGGTTACCTAGAGAGGTAGCATATTAGTAATTAACACATCACCACTTGGCAGAGAACAGACACAGAGGTAGTACAGCTTGGGAAAAGTAAGCTTTGACAGGGAGACAGGAAGGAAACAGAGGGTCTGGTGTATAGGAGTTGAATATAAGCCCAGGCTGCTAGCCGTAGGGCTGTTTAGGGACAGACTGAGTGGTTTGAGGATTGCACTGCCACGTGTTCATGAACAAGGTTAGGCAGCTACCACACATTCACTGCCACTTCCTACTTTCTCTCATGATCAGAACTTTCCTGAGTACCTACTTGTGCCAGGTACTGTTAGGTGCTTTATCATATTATCTTATTCATCATCTCCAAAAAAACTATGGAAAGACAATCATTTTACAGTTGAGGAAGTTGAGGTATAAGAAACTTTCTTAAGAGAGGGTGATGTCAGTGAAAATGGTGGAATAAGGACCTCTGAAAATCCTCCCTTTCATAAAAGCAATGAGATCACAGGCAAAAAATGGTCAGAATCAACTTTTTAAGACTCTGGAAATTAACCAAAGACTTGTAGCAATTGGGAGCATTTACTTAAGAAAAATGGCTGAATCTTAGGAAGAGCAGTGAGCTTTGTGGTGTTTTAACTTGCCCTACTAGAACTAGCAAACAAGCTCAGCAAAGTTGCAGGATACAAGATCAATATACAAAACTTAATTGTATATCTGTACATGAGCGATGAACAGTCTAAAAATGAAATTAAGAAAATCATTTCATACAGAATAGCATCAAAAAGAATAAAATACTTAGGAATGAATTTAACAAAAGAGGTGCAAGCCTTATACACTGAAAACTATAAAACATTGTGGAAAGAAATTAAAGAAGACCTAAATAAATAGAAAGACATTCTGTGTGATGTGACCTACAGATTCACTGCAATCCCTAAAAAATCCCAGCTGGCTCTTTTGTAGAAATGACAACCTGATCCTAAAGTTCATTTGGAAAGGCAAGGGACTTAGAATAGCAAAAATAATCTTGAAAAAGAAGAACAAAGTTGGAGGAATCATACTTCTCAATTTCAAAAATTACTACAAAGCTACACTAATCAACGCCATGTGGTAGTAGCATAGACATATAAATCATTGGAACAGAATTGATACTCCAGAAATAAACCCATACATTTATGGTTAATTAATTCTTGATAAGGATGCCAAGACAATTCTTTTGGGAAAGAATTGTCTTTTCAACAAGCAGTGCTGGGAACCTAGATATCGACATGTAAAAGAGTGAAGTTGTACCCTGACCTCACACAATATGCAAAAATTAACCCCCAAAGGATCAAAGACTTAAATGTAAGAGCTAAAACTATAGAATTCTTAGGAGAAAACATAAGTATAAATTATATGACTTTGGATTAGACAATGGTTTCTTAGCTGTGACACCCAAACCACAGGCAATCAAAGAAAAAATAGATAAATTGAGCTTCATCAAAGTTAAAACCTTTATGCTTAAGAGGACAAGTGAAGGGAGAAAGTGAAGGGCCAGCTCCGGTGGCCTACTGGTTAAGTTTTGTGTGCTCCTCTTTGGTGGCCCAGGTTTAGTTCCTGGGTGCGGACCTACACCACTTGTTTGTCAATGGTCATGCTGTGGTGGTGGCTCACATACAAAACAGGAAGCTTGGCAATGGATGTTAGTTCAGGGAAAATCTTCCTCAGCAAAAAAAAAAAAAAAAAAGAGAGAGAGAAAGAAAGAAAGAAAGTGAGGACACCCCATAGAATGGGGTGAATAATTGCAAATCATGTATCTGATAATGGTCTAGTACCCAGAATATATGAAGAATTCTTACAACTCAACAATAAATAGGCAAATAGCCAATTAAAAAATTGGGCAAAGGATTTGAATAGACATTTCCCCAAAGAAGATATACAAATGGCCAATCAATAAGCATGTGAAAAGATGCTTGATATCATTAGTTATTAGGAAGATGCAAATCAAAACCACAATGAGATACTACCTCACATCCACTAGGATGTGTATAATCAAAAAGACAAAAAGTAACAAGTGTTGGCTGCAAAAGATGTAGAGAAATTGGAGGCCTCATATTGCTGGTGAGAATATGAAATGGTGCAGCCACTTTGGAAAACAGTTGGACAATTCCTTAAATGTTAAACATAGAGTTACCATCTGACCTAGCAATTTCACTCCTATTTATATATCTAAGAGAACTGAAAACATATGTCCACACAAAAGGTTGTACATGAGTATTTATAGCAGCGTTATTCATATTACCCAAAAAGTGGAAACTGCTAAAATGTCCATCAATGGATGAATGGATAAACAAAATGTGGTATATTCATACAATTGAATATTATTTGGTCATAAAAAGGAGTGAAGTAGTGACCCATGATACACCATGGATGAACCTTGAAAACATTATGGTAAGTGAAAGAAGCAAAAAACGTCCCATATTGTATGAATCTATTTAAACGAAATGTCCAGAATAGGCAAATCTACTGAGACAGAAAGTAGATGAGTGATGCCAGGGGCTGAGGGGAGGAGCAATGGGGAATGACTACTAATGAATACGGGATTTTCTTTTGGGGTGATGAGAATATTTTGGAATTAGACAGTGGTGATGTTTGCACAATTTTCTGAATATACTTCAAACCACTGAATTGTATGCTTTAAAAGCGTACACAAAGAATTGTATGGTATATGAATTGTCTCTCAATAAACAATATTAACAAAAATCACTTCCCTAGGACAGAAAACTACTTATTACAGGAGTCATGATTTGAATCCGATGCCCATGAGCTTAAGGACATCTGTTGCCAAGGCTTCTGTGCCTTGCTAAGCAGCATGTGCTCCCTTGGAGCTGTCTTGGGTACCCATAGAAAAATGGTTTCTGTTGGGTGTCACTGTGTCTTCTGGGCGCAGTTGCCTGGATGTCTGTTTGTCACCAGGGGTTGACCTGGACACAAATTCACATTCAATACCACACAGCCATCCTTGCCCCTCTCACTACTAAGATTTTGTCATAGGGTCAGCTGTGTGTCTGTTTGCTCTTCTCCTGAGATGAGATCCTTTCCCCGCAGCTCCTCATATCTCATGTAAACAGACTGGGGTGGGCCTATGCTGCCACTCTAGCAGATATGGCAGAATTCCTGCTTAGGTTAAAGCCGAGACACCACCCCTGCTACACTATTATTATTGTAGGTACTAATAAGAGCCTTGGAAATCTCTTTTCTCTAAGGTATTTTAAATAGGGTCAACTTTCGCCTCTCTAACCCACCCACCTATCTACCCACCAAGTCACCTACCCATTTATTCATCTCTTCATCTATCCATCTGTTCGTCTGTCCGTCTATCCATCCATCCACTCATCCACCCACCCATCCATCCACCCACCCATCCATCCATCCATCCACCCATCCATCCATGTATCCACCCACCCACCCACCCATCCATCCATCCATCCATTCCATTTGACTAATCCATGTTGTGTCAGGCTCTTTGCAAAGTGACTTACTGAAGCACAGTTTTGCCTGGATTGGGAAACATAGGACAACTGATTTTTTTTCAAGTCTTCTAGAGGTTGATGAGTTCGGAAGTCTTCCTGGGTTGTGTGTAGGGTTGAATGTTTGGCAGCCATGACGATAAACCAGGGATCCCAGGCAACCTCACAAAGACAGAGATGATTCTGAGCCTTCCTGCTAATTTCCCTTTTTTTCTTTTTTACCACAGAGCAAGCCATTTTGAACAAAAAGCCTTGAAAATGTGAAAGTTCCTCCCCGAGGGCTCCTTCTGCATGGCACAGACCTTTCATCACCAACCCAACTTGTAATCTTGGGTCAAAGAAGGTTCTCAGCTCATTTTCAAGGAGGAAAAAAAGCAAAGCAAAACAGCCACATCATGTAGTTGCTCCACGTCAGGAGGCTTGCCCTGTTGGGTTGTCATTACTCTGGGCTCCATCCAGGAGGGCCTGGGCTGCCCACTGGCCTCCCACCTCATTCCTGGCCAACTGGGGCTGGAGTTAGCAGCTGGACTGCCCAGGAGGCCACCAGCAGGCTCTGAGGAGAAGGCTGCTTAGAAATTCGCTTAGAGATTCTTGGCAGGACAGTGGCAGCCAAGGGCAGGGAGAACAGTCACGTCAGATCCACCACGTCAGCTACCCGCTGCGACACTCCTAATTCAGGTTTCTGCTCAAACTGCTCCTACCCCAGCCTTCCCCTGGGATTCCTTGATTACTTCTCTTGGCTCATCTAAATCTTGCCCACCTTTGACAGCCAGCACAAGTTCCGCCTCCCAGGACCATGGTGCCCCCATACCCCACAGTTACTCATTCAAGAGTTTATTGGCCACTTTTTCAGGGCCAGGCCAAAGACAAACAAGACTTGGTCTCTGCTCTTCCCCACGATAGGGAAGGCAGATGGGGAACAATTAAGAGCCAGCGTGCAAAGCATCTGTAACAATTTGTACTGATTTTCAGGGTGCCATGTGCTTCTCTCTCCTCAGTCAGCAAGGTGGCTTATTTCCTGTTTGAGGGTAGACTGGTTGTCTTTGCTTTTCAAGTCAAATGGGAATAAGAATAATACCTATCTCATGGAGCTATTGTGAGGATTTGACGAGACTATCTATGTAAAGTGCTTAGGAAGTTCCGGGCACATGGGAAGTACGAGAAAAGAGTTAGCTATTATTATCTTGCATAACAATTTTTATTGTTCTCCCTGCATATGTCAGAACACGGCATCCCAGGCCTAGCCTTCTAAGACTCCTCAGTCATCCCTCAGAAGGGACTGACTAAAGGGACCCATTCTTTTGGGGGACATCTGAATACCTAGCTGAGTCAGGGGTTCCCTCGTGGCTCTGAGGAAGGGGTACAGGCCGGGAAGACATCCCAGATGGACTCTATTAAAGTCTTCATTTTTCAAACGGTTCCTGTGCCAACAGCCTCCTGAAGGGAAACTTGTGGTTGCTGTGCAAACTACTTGGAGCCCCTCCTAAGAAAGGCCGTCTCACCTCACCTCACCCAGACACAGGCGACGGCGGAGCCTGAGAAACACAGTTCTGACCAGGAGACAAATTCATGATCACAACCACGTCTGCAAATAAGAGAGCATGGACTCTATGGTCCTGGAGGGACATAAAATCCTGGAGCTGGGTGGTCTCCGTCGTCTGTCCCCACACCACTGCCCCTCTCCCGCGGCTTTTCCTTCATTGGGCCTCCACATCATTCATCTTGAGGGAGAGGCTGCTCCGGGCTCTGCATCCATTCTCAGGTGTTTACCAAGCCAAAGAATGTCTTGGTTCCCCCCAAAAATTGGTCAAAGAGACCCTCACCTCCCGAGGGGCCACTTCCCTCTTGGGCCTAAAACCAAATGCCTCTTGAACTGGATGGTTCATAAACTTTCTGTTTATGAGTTGCCTTCATTATTTTATTTCTTATTTTTTCCCCTCTCAATTAACCTTTTATTTTTTTGAGGTAACACTGGTTTACAACATTATATAAATTTTGGGTGTACATCTTTACATTTTGATTTCTGTGTAGATCACATCGTGTTCACCACCCAGAGACGAACACCACCCACACCACACACACGTGCCCAATCACCCTGCCACCCTCCTCCCTCCCCGCTTCTCCTCTGGTAACCACCAATCCAATCTCTGGCTCTATGTGTTTTTTGTGGGTTTTTTTTTTTTTTTTTTAGATTTTTATTTTTTTCCTTTTTCTCCCCAAAGCCCCTGGTACAGAGTTGTATATTCTCCGTTGTGGGTCCTTCTAGTTGTGGCACGTGGGACGCTGCCTCAGCGTGGTTTGATGAGCAGTGCCATGTCCGCGCCCAGGATTCGAACCGACGAAACACTGGGCGGCCTGCAGCGGAGCACGTGAACTTAACCACTCAGCCACGGGGCCAGGCCCTGTAGTTGTTGTTTTTATCACCTATTTATGAGTGGGATCATACGGTATTTGACTTTCTCCCTCTGACATATTTCGCTTAGCATAATACCCTCAAGGTCCATCCATGTTGTCACAAATGACAAGATTTCATCTTTTTTAATGGCTGAGTAGCATTTACCACATCTTCTTTATCCATTCATCCCTTGATGGGCACTTAGGTTTCCAAGTCTTATTTTATTTCTATCTTCACATGAACCCTGAGATGTGGGATTATTATCCTCATCTTAGAGGTGAGAAAACTGATGCTCAGAGAGACCAGGAAACTTGCCCAAAGTCATGGGGCTTGTAGAGGCAGGTCCAGGATTCCACCCCTATTCCCTCCACTCTGAAGCCTGAGCCATGTAGAGTTGTGTATTGGGGGTTTCTTGGGTGCCAGGGTGTGGCAGGGCTGGATCTGACGACAGAAACTAGGGTGAGTCTTCTCATCACAGACTCAGCTTTTCACTGCCTTCTGTGCTCCTCTGTTGACTCATCTGACTCATTCAATATTTTCAGGGTGTCAGCCATGTGGACTCTTCAGAGAAGACCTGGGTGGGACAGTCTGATCGAATGACGTCCAAGTGACAAGACACATTACATCATCATGGAGAGGAACTGAAGTGGTTTCAAGAGGGAAACTGACGTCATGGTCTTTATAAGCAGCTTGGGGATGGCAGTAATGAAGGGGAGGGAGGTCGTTGGTGGAGCAAGGATCAGGAAATGAAAAACTGGTTCTCCTTAGAAGAGGAAAAAGGAGAACAATCTTAAAGCAAAAAAGGAGCTATTTTTCTTTAAGAGGCCACATTCATTTTTCAAAGGCGATTTTCTTTGGTGCTAAGGAAATAATTCTTAAAGGTTTTTAGAAACTGTTACACAACAGCTTCTTCCTAAAAGCTGAATGACAGACACTTGAGAAAACTTCCTAGCAGAGCAGGCTCCACTGAAGTGTACTCAGCACTCTCATTCCGCAGGAGGAACATTCTCACTTCAGGAGGCTCACACTGATCTCATTTCGGTCCTTAGCAGGAGGGAGCTGGGGAACGCCAAAGGTCTTTCACTAGAGCTTCCCCATGGGCTGCCATGCTGTCCAGTGGGGTGCAGACCAGCCTGCTTCTGCAGGAGAGTGAAGTAGCTTCCAATAAGGTTGTGGCCTCTCGGGGGTGTAAGTTGTCTTTCGAAAGGCCCACAGCGCGGGGCAAGAGTTCTATTGCAAACTGAACTAGAAATAAAATAACCTGATTTGCTCACTTCACCAGAGACATGGCCCAGGGCATGTGCGGTAGGTGTCCAATGCTGAGAGGCCTTGTCCTCGGGCAGAAGACCTTCCATCACGGCTAGGGAATCACCTTCCAGACATGCATACTGCACCTGCCTCAGTAACTCAGCCATCGGAAAGGCAGAGCTTCCATAAGACAGAGGGCAAAATACAAGTGGAAATCTGATGTCTCTAAGAAAGCGACACTGAAGAGAACCAAGCCGCTGCCATCCACACCTAACAAAACCTTCAGGGAGTGCTCTTGAGAGGACCAAGAGGCCAAATACGTAGCCCAAGGATGTCACTCCCGACGTGTCCATGTCTTGTGCCTTCCTCTCCCACACCCAGGCCTCCGCTTGGCTGATGCTCCAAGCTGCTAACGCCCCCACCCCCTTCTACCGCCTCTCCCCCATCACAGCCCCCGTCTGCGGACCTTCATCTCAGCTGGGGCAAGGAGGAAAGCACGTGAATGAAGGAATTCAAAGCAAGATGTGCATGATGGATAGCCTCTCAGGGCTATTTGTATTCGAAAAGAGAAGCCCCTCTCGCTGAGAAACACACTCTAAAGACAGACTTCAGATGTTAGAAGGCGAGGAGCCAGGCCAGCTGTGTGGAGCTGTATTCCCGCCAAGTAACTGAATGTCGGCTTTCAGGCGGTTTTGTGGAGCTGCTACAATCTTCCACCTCTGCAGAGAGCATTCCCGTTCCTTCCAGTTTCCACGAAAGGTCATAGAGAGAGAAAAAGAGATTCTTTAGTTCGGGCACTACGTATTGAATACCAAATCTTTGTACTTGAGCCTGCAATGTATGGACAAGTATATTCTATCAGCCTGGAAAAGAGTTGTTCAAAAGCATTGGGGACTTAAAAGACACTTTTCAGATAAAGACCCTTTTCTTTGTCAGCTGCGAAATAAATAGCGGTATTTTCCAGCCCATGTGTCCATTAACCAAGTCCTGCGCCATCCTGGGTACCCCTTGTCATCTGCCCTTTTTATTCTTTGTGGATAGCACCCTGGAATCTGAGCATCCTGGCTTGCTGCAGACCCTCAGATTCCTCATCAGCCCCGGGCTCTGCGGAAACCGCCCTCAGGAGACAGGGCCAAGGCTGGCCAACAGGCTGCTTCACGTTGCCATTCGACTTCCACTGGGCCCGCAAGTGCTCCTTTCTGTGCCAGTGTTTTCAGGGCTGAATTTCATACGGGCCAGAATCTTCTGCAACAGGAAATGGACCAACTAGCTTTGCTGAGACTCACTCTATTCCTGGAGTCCCGATGAAGGGAAACTTTGGAATTAGTGCCGGAATGAAGAAATGGTCAGTTTCATTAAGTTAGCATCAGTATTTATTAAAATAAATATAATGCATTTGAAAATCCACCTTTAATGTCCTGAGTAAATACACTTATTTTCCTTGTTTCAATTAATAAGGCTTCATGTATGGTGTCATGAGACCAATTACACAAAGTACTCTTGACAGGCTCATTATTTTCTTGCCACATTCTGGCCTACATAAGAGACAAACTTGCTTTGGGATGTTCAGACAGACGTTCTTCCCTTTCATTTCCAGGTCAGACTCTAGCTACCATCACTAATGCTTCAGTGTTGCATGTAATTTTAATAAAGCCTTGTCTTCTGAAATTCCTCTGGCGTCACACTCACCATCTTTGGAGTCAGAGTTTATTGACAAATGCTCTGATTGTGCCTTTAGGGAAAGAGCTGGCAGCTCAAAAGCACTTTCACTGCAACCTGTGAGAAGAGGGAAGACTCAAGGTGACACCGGCACCTGCCGAAAGGGAGGACCATGCATTGTGGCTCATGTTCCTTAGAGTTGACGTGTCTCTTGATGGGATTTCTTAGAGCAGAATGTGATTTTCTCGCCACCCTCCAGATCCAAATCACCTTATAAGAGTGTTACACCTTGCTCTGAGAGACCAAATACCACAGGCACTACTCAATTTTAAAATTATGTAACCCTTGCGTTCCAAAGCCAATGTGTACGGCTGTGCAAGAACAGACACGGTCTCTGTTTGAAGGGGAAAGCCCCAGACGGCACTTATCTCCAAAAAGAGTGTCAAATCATTCTCAGCTTGAGAGGTTTGCTTGACAAGCATTTTTTCCCCTCTGGAGGAGATTTTTGTTTACAGGAATTAACAATTAAAAAAACCCCACATACACAATTGCACATTGTTCAGCCATGGCGCAAAGGTCAGCTCTCAGGACACAGTAATTTTCCAACTCCTGATCCTTTTTGATCCCACTGTGCAGATCAGCAGATAAGGAATTTTATTTTAAGGCAGCAAAGTGCAAAGTAGGAGACAATGGGCAGAAAGCTGTGACTTATTATCCAGCAGAAATATCTGTCCAGCTGATGGGGGAAAGCCCCTCTTGTCCAATTCTAATGACGTTCACGTGATGTTTAGAATGCATTTTCAGCCAGTAATACTATTTTGATAGGGCAATTGATACAGGTGCCAAAGTCCTCTGCACAATAGAGACTAACGTGTGTGGGGTTCTAGAGACAAAAATACATTGAAATGATGTGGTTCTTGTAAGACATATGAGGGACAAAGTCAATTTGCTGTATGAGATATAGGAACACAGGACATCAGTGTTAGAGACCATTTGTCCAACTTTTAAAATTCATAGGTGAAGCAATGGAGACCCAGAAGTGGCTAGCTCAAGCTTGTACAGGTAGCCAATGGCTGAGCAGCATCTCGAACTGCCTTTCTACTGAATAATCCTCGTGGAGTTTGTAAATTCTCCCACTACAGGATGGAACAGCGGGCCTCCTTTCCATTATCTGCAGGACTTTTGCCTCAGTAAGTCTCCAAAAAAAGGTGAAGGAAAGGCAATAGGTAAGAACTTAGTGATGTAATCCTGACCAGAAAATGGTAGCAAATTAGACTCTTTATCTAAGAACTTTAAAAAGCCATATGTGTTACTGGTTGGAATAGTTTTTTAAAAGTGGATATCTGACTATTCTTGAGATGCAATTCCAGAAAAAAGTCATCCAGGCAGGAGTTATTGGCTTAGAATTTGTGGAATATCTCTTATAATTGTGACTGTTGGAAATGGAGAGAAACGCGACAAATAAGCCACTATTCCTCTTGTTGCCCTAGTCCTGTACCTCTCTGCTCCATGCACTGAGGAATTTAATTTTGGCTGATCTGACAGGCACAGGAAGGAGCGAGGCGGAGGGAGGGTGGAAGCCTCTGGAGCTGGCCTTTCAGGAACACTGACAATGCTGCCTACGGAAAAACCACTTCTAAATGGCTTTCAAAGACCTAGAGTTTGTTTAGAGAAAACCTTGCTGGCGTTGATGGATGTCTCCTCCTCTGACAGTTCACAGGAAAGGGCGTAGTGTACAGAATTAAACTATTCATTCCAAACGTGATGGGCTCAAGTACTCCGGCTCCGATCCACTTGTTGTGGCTGCGCTAGAGTGCCCCATGTGTGATGAGGTCATTTGCTGGGGCGCACAAAAGATTCCAGGGGGCACACACATCATAGACTGCGGCTATTCATAGCATTCACTGCTCCTGGCTGCTTGGGACCACAATGAACCTTCTCAGCATCACACGGGCTCATGACGGAGACGGAGACAGAGTTTAGACGCCTTTCAGTGGAAGCTCCCCTGAGGCACACAAGGCATTTATTATAACGTCCTGGCCCTAAGAAGGGCCTGGGAACAACTGGGAGTGGCCTATAATTAAGTACATTTAATAAGAAAGGCACAAACTTCTCAGGTATTGCAAGAAGTGAAACTAAAATCCTTCCTCTTCTCACTCTCCACTTCCCTCCCCCATTACCTTCCCTTTTACAAATCAGAAAAGTCAGGGGTTATATATATATATATATTTTTTTTAAAAGATTTTATTTTTCCCCTTTTTCTCCCCAAAGCCCCCCGGTACATAGTTGTATATTCTTTGTTGTGGGTCCTTCTAGTTGTGGCATGTGGGACGCTGCCTCAGCGTGGTCTGATGAGCAGTGCCATGTCCGCACCCAGGATTCGAACCAACAAAACACTGGGCCGCCTGCAGCGGAGCACGCGAACTTAACCACTCGGCCACGGGGCCAGCCCCAGGTTATATGTTTTTTAAAAATAACAATTGCAAAGCATGTCTGGCCAGTGGGGAAAGGGAAATTAAATTACTTGAGAGCATTCTTTCCATGTTAAAGAAAAAAGGGCTTCTGCTCACTCAGGTAGGTATGCACGGGAGAGCTGTTACAGGCTGTTCTGTCCGTTACACGTGGATTCAACTTCCAAAGGCTCTCAGGGGCTGTGACGGTCTCTGTGACCCTCTGGCTGAGGCGCACCCCTAGGGGTTAAGCCGCCACTTGGGTGAGCACTCTCTCAGCTAACTGCTGTGCCCACGAAGGAGCGGTTGGCAGTGTCCCTCCAGCAGGGCCCCATGTCCTTGGTCCCACAACCTCCTCTGAGCGTCCCAATGTGTGCAGTTGGTTTCTGAGTACCAGGCAGTGGAAGAGGGCTCTATGAAGCGTGGTCAGTTTACCACACTTACCAAGAAGGGAAACAGCACTGGGAGAAAGGAGAAAAGGCAACAGGAGCCTGGTGTCTAGATTGGTTACAATAAAGCAGCAGGAGAGGGGCCAGCACAGGCAGCCCTGGCCCTGCCGACTGGGAGTGTGGCCTGTCTTCTTGAACTGTGCTAAGCCTCAGTTTGCTTATTTGTAAAATGAACATGTTAAGAATACGATGAATAGTCAATAGTCTAGTATCAGAAATCTTGGGAGAGTGACAAGTTCTCTGAGCCTTACTTTCTATATCTGTAAAATGAGGTAAAAAAACACTATTTTACATGCATTATTGTGAGGATTGAATGGAATAATGTATGAAATCACTTAACACGCCTTGTACATAGTACGTAATTTGTAAATGCTAGCTGCTGCTACTATTATTACTGTTATTAATGCAATTACATTTTTAAAGGCACTTACTTATTGGATTGAAACTGTTCGAATCATTGGATGACTCAACACACAGAACAAGCGTCTGTCTAGAAAAATAAGACAAGCCATGCAAATGGAGTGGGCAATACTGCACTGGAAATCCGATTGCTTTTACTTCTTTGACAATTGATATGGAGATGGGATGGTTGGAAAACGGGTGTTGTCTTTTCTTCTTTCCTGTAATTGATTAAAATGAAATGGATCTGTACAATTTCACTATATAAGGGTAAATATGGTAACATTATTAACAAGACTAGTTTTTCTAACTCATGACAAGAAAGCACACACGCGTTCGTGCCCCCATTGGTTTTTGACTTGCCATCAATGGTGAAGAGAAACTATTCATTATACGGTTGGAGAGAGATTGACTTCTGCTGAAGCATTTGATTTTAAACAAAGTGACATCGAGTCTGTTGATAAATAAAGGTCAGCCCAAGAGAGGGTAGGAATAAGGTACATTTGAAAGAAAAAAATGAGGCTTGAAAAAAAAAGCTTGCCTTTTTTTTTTTAATAGCTAAAGAAATCTCCAGTTACCATTCAGTTCAAATATACTGCCTTGTTTTTACTTTGCGTTAAGTGAAAACATAAGTATTTGTTATTTTGAGCATTACATTCTGGACACCAAAACGTGTGAAACTTTTGAGAAGCCCTAGAAGAAACAAGAAATTCAAGGCAAGACATCCTTTATCCTTCCATTCTGCAGCATGGAGAATGGGACTTTCGCTCTTTACTGTTTAAGAACCTTTAAAAATCACTTGGGAAAGGAAGCAATCCAAGGACCTTTTGATTCCTTTTGGCTTTGGCCAAGAAAATGGAATTATTGAGAAAAATCTAACCTTTTACAAAATATTGCTGTTAAAAGGTTTTTCAGTGGGTTAGATACTATAAAATCATTGCCTGTTGGGCGATACAGAGTAGCAGAGAAAATAAAAATCATTATCGCACAGGGACAGGTTGGGCGGACTTGCGCAGACTTGAATCTCAATGTCAGAATGTGGCATCAAAGGCTTAGTTTGATGGGGTCACTTTTGTTATTTTAGGTGACCAGATGCTGTGTTAAGGCAAAAGCAAGGTATTCTCTTTCCCTCAGGTTTCTGGAAACAGACCAAGTGCTATAGTTCTCAATCCACCTTCCTTTAACCCCGACCTTTCATAAATGCAGGTCAACTTGCTTCCTCTAATGATCTTAAGCCCATCAGTGGTTGTAGATTTCCATGCACAAGCCTCCCTCTGGCTGCTTTTCTGAATTCTGGATACTGAGCAAGTGCAGGAAGACCCAGGAACGCCAGAATTATCCTGTTATTCCACGGGTTGACTTTATAGATGTCTTCTTTTCTTCAGAGCACTCTTTATTCCTATCTCATTTCAAATCCCAGGGCCATCAGGGTGATGAAGGGCACTTCTTAAACACTAGACAACACGGTGGAGGTGAAGATCTGTTGTAAAATCTGAGGGATGTCCTTGGTATCCATGGCAACGAAAGATCGGCCAGCTGGTAAAGTTCTCTGAAGCCTGTCAGGATGGAAAGGGAAAGAAAATTACCATTGCAAATTGGGGCTCCCCTTCCACCTCCTGTCCCCACAAACCACAGCATCCAAATGGCTTCTTAGGAAAGAAAGTTTTTACTTTCTAATACCTTCCCCCTGCCTGCAATTGACTTGGCTGTCACTAGGCAATGAAAAACTTGGAAGAGCAACAGGGAAAGAAACATTGAAAGCACTGAACCAAAGCACAGTCTTTTCAGTGAGAAAAATCAGTGAATTTGAAAAGACAAAATTTTCTCCCTTTTATTTCTGTCATTTTCTGGTATTTTATATTCCCTTGACAGAACAGAGCCCCAGGGACCAATCTGGGATTAGCTCACCTGGGTCCAGCGAATGTGCTGGCCTCACACTGTACTTCTAAGTGCTTTTCCTGCCTTAGAAAACAGGCCTTTGAAAAATGTTGCCCAGCCAAACCCCAAGTGGTTCTTTCTCTCTCATTTTTGTTTTTTTGTTTTTGCCCCCCATCACACACTGTGAAAGGTAATCTGACTTATGCAATTGCTGCTTTGATGACACTGAGGTTATATAGGCTTATGATAATTTTTTTTAAATGCCAATTTATCATTTGGAACAAAGCGCCATTTTTGAAGGCAATAAAAGTATAAGACGCAGTTCTATCCAAAAGAATGCCTCCTTTGACTGGGCCAACAAAGTTTGGTTTTGGAATGACATTTAATAAAAGTCAACCATCCTGTGTAGTATCATACATTTGGCATGCCCGGTAGACCAGCTAATTCTGCAACATATCTTTTGCCAGTGGATGTTGGACCATTTCCCTAGGAAACCACAAGGGTATTATTGTGCTTTCTTAAGTATTCAAACAGGATCTGTTCACTAGAAAGACAAAATAGCTATTTCAGCTCAACTAGTATTTGTTGAGCTTGCTGTCTGCTTAATACTGGGCTGGTCCTGAAGCAAATCTGGGTAGAAAAGGTATGGTTTGTGTTCAAGGACATGGAAGTTCTAGGAGAGGCTAACACGGAAAACTGAGAAAAATGCAAAGTCAGTTGTAATAAAGTGACTGTAGTTACATGATATTAAGTCTATTCTTAACCTTACTCACACCAGCACTTTGGACACTAAGACATTTCCTAGTCTACACGGGACTCTATACCACAGAGCACGGCAGGTCAAAGAGGTGGAATAACACAATGGTACGTGGCCTTGTGTGCTTTTCGGCAGAAATTTTTTTGGAGGAGATATACTTTCACCTGTGTTTTGTAATTCGAAAAGATAAATGTTACTGTGTTTAAGAAATGAAAGTGTTTCCAGATCTCTCCTTTCAGATCATCCATGATGGTATTTATTATCTGACCATAAATTCCTCTACTGAATATTCAGTATATTCAGTGTAGCATCTTACTATATATACCATCTTACACCATCTTCAAGTGTTTCACCTGCCTTCTCTCTCCAGTAAGAAGGAATGGATATAAGAAGGGAGATAGCTATCTATCTATATCTATCCACCTATCTATGCATATATAAGTATATGTCTAGATATATGTATGTCTGTATATATGTAGACACACACACATATAGACAAATCTCTTATGCTAGGAAAATAGTAGATGCTTGCTACTTTGAATATGATTTGAACATGAACTGATTAGAACTGAGCTTCAGATCTTGCAATGAAGTGCAAAATATACAAAATACTGTCTAATTTATTAGTGGACAAATCAATTTGCTAATTATCTTATTGTTGGCTTAAATATAAACTGAAAAGAATTAACTTAAAATAATTATTGCTTATCCAAACGTAAGCGAGAACATTATATCCCCTCAACTAGACTATCAACTCTAGTTTCTGTTTTTCTTCCATCTCCCCCAGTGCCCCTCATGATGCTAGGCCCATGAAATGGCACGTTTCAGGTACTCAAGTATCTCGATACTTGCCCTTTGCTATATCCTGAGGTGACACTTACCTGGTTGCTTGATCACCTAAAGATCCAATAAAAATAGCAAAAGCATTTACTTGAGGGTTGCTTGTCAGGATTTGGGCAAACTTGGCAGGGTGTATTCCATATCGTGACAGGTTTGCATCACTTAAGACGATGACAAAGTACTCATCAGCTTCTTCTTTGACAATTTCCTGGATGGCATGTTTTGTCCCCTCTAATGTGTGGTCCCCACTCATGCAGAACTGAGCGTGGGCATGCATTGTCTGCGGGTAAGAGAGATTGCACAAAAGCCATGGGTGAGCAACTCCTTTTTTTTTTTTTTTGTTTCTTTTTGTTTTTGTTTTTTGTTTTGGAGGAAGATTAGCCCTCAGCTAACTACTGCCAGTCCTCCTCTTTTTGCTGAGGAAGCCTGGCTCTGAGCTAACATCCGTGCCCATCTTCCTCTAGTTTATATCCGTGCCCATCTTCCTCTAGTTTATACGTGGGACGCCTACCACAGCATGGCTGCCAAGCAGTGCCATGTCCGCACCCAGGATCCGAACCAGCGAACCCCGGGCCGCCGAGAAGCGGAACGTGCGAACTTAACCGCTGCGCCACCGGGCCGGCCCCTGAGCAACTCCTTTTTTAACAAACATGATGATTTTTTGATTGACCACGAGAATACATAAATACCAACTCTTACACATTAATAAGAAGTCTCTGAGTGAGTTCTATTTAATTTGCACCTTAGAATGACAACAGTACACAGTGATGTTTGTATGTGGCTAAGACTTCCGTTAGAAACAGGAAATGTTCCAAAAGTATCCCAGTTGGCACTTACTTTTAAAATTCAAGCTCCCATTTAAAGTAAGAAAATGTAAGAAAATATAAAACTTGGTATCACACCAGAGGATGGAGATGACACAGAGGAAAAATAAGGAATGGGTTGAGTTTCCAATAAGCAAAGTTATAATACTCAACACTCTGTTTACATTGCTAGCAATGGAGGAAATTTACTTTAAAATCATGGTGTCTGTGTTTCCATTGTAGATCTAAGTATGTGAAACTGAATTTGTCATTAGCAAATGCTAAGAAATACATAAAATTGGGGCTAGAGAGTACTCTAAAAGGGGTCATTCTTTTCCTTCTACTGAAATATCTAGGGGCTGAGAAGAACTGTATAGGATAGGAGGGGACCTAGGTTGTAGAATCCCGATACAATGTTGAGCACTCTGAAAATACGTAGGGAAAAAAGTTTAAATTTTGTATGACGGAGAAAAGGATTTTAGTTATGATAAGTGTTTTCTCAGTTTAATGCTAGTGTTTGTGAATGTGAAATAGCAAGTCTTTTTCTTTCCTGTATCTGCTGCTTTTTCAATAAATCTTTTCAGTGACCAGAAGATACTTTACCTAATCTGGTGGAAGTTTGCACAATACAGAGGTAACTGAATGCATTTACCTTCAGTATTTCCAGTCTTTGCTTATTGTCCTTGGGGATTTTGTTAACTGGAACTAGACCAATGTTGTAATCATCTCCAGAGTGTCCAGCGATGTCATACTATAGGCAAGAGAATCAGAGAGTTAGAAGCCTCTCTCCACTAAAGAACTGTCATAAGCTTCCTGGGGCTGTTATTGTCCAGATGTGCTTGATGTACAGCCATGGAGAAATGCAGAGAGGCAGATGTGTGTTTATCAACAAAGGCAACAAATTCCAGGTTCCTTCACTTCTGGTCCATCCTCTTGTGTCATCTCTGCTTTCTAGTAGGAGGTAGAAAGTGTGATGAGGGCTTCAGCGGCTACCAGGAACTCCATTCTCAACTTTCAGGGGAGAGTTAAAGAAGATGAAATACACACACACACTATGGTAGGCAGAATGCTAAGGTGGCCCCCAAGATTCCTGCCCCCTGGTATACACGGCCTATGTAATCCTCTTCCCTCAAGTAGAGGCAGGACCTGTGAATATGATGGGCTATCACTTGTGATTATGGTATATTATGTGGCAAAAGGGATTGTTCAGATGTAATTAAGGCTACTAATCAGTTGACTTTGAGTTAATCAAAAGGGTGATTATCTGGGTGAGCCTAATTTAATCACACAAGCCCTAAAAAGCAGAGAGTTTTTTTCTGGTTGGTGGTAGAAGCAGAAGGCAGAGAGATTTGAAGCATGGGGAGATCTGACATGTGGGTGTTATCCATGGCTGAGATGGAGGGACCATCGGACAAGGTCCCAAGAGTGGCATCTATGAGCGACCCTGGCTGAGCCAGCAAGGAAATGAGTCTCAGTCCTACAACCACAGAGAATTGAATTCTGCCAACAATCTGAATGGGCTTGGAAGCAGATTCTTTCCCAGGGCCTCCAAGTAAGAGCCCAGCCTGGCTGACACCTGATTTCAGCCTTATAAGACTCTATGCAGAGAATCCAGCAGAGCCTGCCTGGACTTCTGAACTACAGACCTATGACTTACTAAATGGGTATAGCTCTAAAGCTGCTATGTTTGTGATAATATGTTATACAGCAATGGAAAACTAATATATACACTTTTTTCCTGAACACAAAAGTGAAACAAATTCACTGTAGAAATTATAGAAAAGCACAAAAAAGAAAGTAAAACTTATCCATAATCCCATTACTCAAAGACAAATTCTGTTAATGTTTTGTTGTATAAGTTCCTAGGCTTTTATTTCCTTTCAATATATGTGTAAGAGATTGCGCATTCACACACATACACATCTACAACAACATAGTTTTTAACTAAAATGGATAACATTGATCATGTGATTTTATAATCTGCTTTTCTACTTAGTGTATGACATATATTTTTCAATTTAGGAAATATCTTTTTAATTCTCTATATTTCACAATGCACATGAGAAATTCCTGTCTGGTAAGAAAGGATAGAGCCGAGAGTGAGGTGCAGCTCTTTTACAGAAACTGGAAAGAAATCTGGGGCCTGAAGCAAACTATAATTGGGGTAAGGTGGTTCTCTCCCACTCTTGGGTTTGCCCCCCAATTCCCTTCTCCACTCCCACCTCCCTCTAAGAATTTTTGTGATGCTAATATGAAGGTTAGAATAGACCTCAGGGTATCTGGGCAACTGGGGCATCTGCAAAGAAAACTCTGAGTCTGGGTCTTGGGCAAAAGATTTTAGGGAGCACTTGGAGTACAAGGGGACAAAATGCTTAAGAACCACTGATATATATTCTCCAACCAACCAACCATCAATCAACAGCTGTCTTTTGAATACCTACCATATGCAAAACACTACTCTAGGTGTTGTAGGGGAAGGCAATTATTTCTTTTCATGTCTGTTCCTTTTTAACTGGTGAGTTCTTTGAAGGCTGAGGTCCTATCTTATTCATCTTTGAATTTTAGTATCTATGAGTATGCCTTTGTGTTTATGGCACGAATGCCTTAAGAGAGTTTGCAATCAAGTTGGGGCACTAAGAAGATTTCCTTTCCCATGTGGGCTACATTCTTTTACAAATAAGCTGTTTGGAAGCTGGAATGCATTTTTTTCCTCCAGCAATCATGTGAAATGGTGGTTAGCCCAAGGTGATTGACAAAAAACAACTCATAACTGAAACCATCATATTTAAAGTGAAAAGAAGTAAAAAATTCCTGTTGAAATAATTTTTATGCCAAAATAGGAAGTCAGAAGGCAAGTTGAGTTATTTGGGGAAGATGAGCTCCATTTTAGACATGCTGAAATTGTGCATTCAAGGAGAAATCAGAGTAGAAATCTACTTCATGTAGTCGGAGGTGCGTCTGTCATCCCCAGGAGGGGAATTTACGACTGCCAAGGGAAAACACGCAGAGAGAGAACAGCAGAGGACCCCTCAACAGAACTTCAGGAGCATCCTCCACGGTGCGGTGGGAGAAAGAAACAGAGCTGAGTGAAGAAGACAGGGGAGAGAGCAGCAGCAGAAGCAGGAAGGTGGGGTCACCCTGGGAAATGAGTGTGCAGGATTTCAGGGAACAGTTGGGCAACAGCTGGGCAACACTAGCCATGGCCATCAAGGAGAATGGTGACTAATGACCTCTGGACATCAGAATCAATGGTGACCTTTGGGGAGTCAAATTTCAAATAGTCGGGGTCCTTGAAGTTCCGTGTAAGAACACGGTGGTGTAGGCAGTACTGGCCCCTGGTTTTCAGTTTACGTCTTCTCTTTCTACACTTGGCTCTGTCCCCCGCTGTGAGACACCTCATACGCATGTGTGTGGACACCCGGCCCTCACATCCACACACCATCATACTCCTCCATACAGTTGCCCCTTGGCCATCCCTCAGACTTGGGTGCTGACACCATTGGCCAGTCTGCCTTAGGAAGACGGACCTAAGAAAGAGGCCCAAGCAGGCCCTGGAAGCAGCCTTGGAGGCATCTGAGCAGAACAGCTGGGGATCCAGGAAGTGGGAGCATGATCTAGAAAGTGGCTCCATGGGAAGGGCATGGTCAAAGGAGGGCCTTGGACAGGAGGCTGGGAGATTGTTCTACGCCTGGTTTTAAGGGAGTTTTTTTTAAATACAAAGGATGATACTAAAGAATTGTGAGGGAAACTTACAAACACGTTAAAAACGCTTGACAAATAAATGCATTCTAAGGATGTAACAAATTCCATATATATAAAAAAAAAATCTCCTTATTATAGTTTTCTATCAATGTAGTGAAAAGGTAACAATAAAATTTGAAACCTAAAAGTTGTACAGTTCTTGACAATGAGGAAAGTACTGGTTTCAGTATCCTCCTGACTAAGGTCACCCACGTGTTCAGTGCTGGGATTGGCACGGATGTGGAGAAAGCCCGCAGGATTCCTCATGGAAGCATGCTCGAGGCCCTGTCAAATCTGATTTGATAATGGTCACAGCAGGAACCATTTTGAGCCAAGAATAAAGTTCTCCTGAGAAGGTGCCAGGCAGGCTGCTTTCATTACGCGGCTGGTGAAGTAATCTGTGAACAGGATCTTACACATGAGGGATAAGATCAGTTCCTTAAACAGAAGTAGGTTTCTCTTACTTGGTTGAGGTTAGAGGGCTATAAATGTATTAGACTTCTTCCTCCCTTTAAACTGATGGTTAAAACTCTGACTAATCAGATGACCATGGATGAGACGATGTAAATAAATACTTGACCATGTGGTCTGCTCACAGGGTTGGCATAACTGGTTACTGCAAGGGAAAAAGTTGCTAGTTAATTATTAAACAAACAGCGGTCAAATGAGTTGTTGGATGCTCTTGATCAAAAACAGATACTGGCTGATTTAAACACTTTAGAAACATTTTAGTAACTACCCATCTATTATTTGATTGACTGATTGATCTATCTACCTACCATTTAATTATTTGTCCAGGAGAAAAAAAGCACACTATACTTTTTAAGGCAAATGAGATAAGACAGGTGGACTGCAGACCTCCCTTTCTTCCTCCCTCCCTTCTTCCCTTTCTTCCTTCCTTTTTTCCCCATTCCTTTATTTGTGGTAAGGAAAGTGCTATTTACAGAAGGATCTGCTTTTGTCGGCCTAGTTAGTATTGCAAAGGCTGAGAAGACACACCTAAGGGACACGAGGGGGTTTATAAAATGGTTTGCAGGCTCTGGCTCTCATCTTCCAGATGGGTTTGGGGATGATTCTGTGCCAAAGGTAAATAAAATGCTTGAGAGGAATCCAAAGTACATCCAAATGTGGAGCATTCCCTGGTGTTCCTGTAGATCATTTAAAGCTTCCATTAAAAACAATACTTCTATGTCATAATTATCTAGTATCTACTCTCCAAGGATCCCAACACGTTTTACTGACAGTAATTTGCTAATCCTCAAAACTATCTGGGTTAAAGGAGAAAGTATGTAAATGCATTCATTTCCATTCTCTAACTCCTGACTCCGCCATTCACCCAGTCTGGTTCCTGCCATGACTACTGTCAATCAGACTTGGCAGCGTCTGAAGCGTGTCCTTCCCTGGAGGAATCATAGGAGTCACTAAACAAGAACCTCGCTGTCTTTAGCAAACCACCTAACACTTAGATCATAACTTTTTCTGAGCAGCTCAAAATTTTTGTGAGCATGATTTCTCCACCTTTCAGAGGATCCCTTAAATCCTTGCGGAGTCTCGGATTTAGCATCCAACATAAATATGCAACCACAGTAGTAAGGAAAAGCCTCAACTAGAGGAGACCAATTTAATACATCTTTGCTTTAGAAACTTGTTTAAATGCCCTTTTGCTATATTTTCTTTAGAAAATCTCATTCATTTATAGTAAGGTATTACAGATGAAAACAAATGCTGAGTTTCAGTCCAAGACACAAAGATTCATCATCAAATAAGGATGATTTATAATACTTAGACTGCAAAGAAAGCTCTGCTTATAACAAAGAGCTATTAGCATTTCTTATGAATAAGATTTCTGTTTAAATTTCTATTGGGCAGGATAATCATTTGCTGACTTTAGGAGAAGCTATGCTTTATTACACACCCATATTACAAGTAGGTATGAGACAATCATCTGGGCTGTTTCTGAAGACTGATCATGTGTGGAATCCTCACCTCCTTCTAGACATCCAAATACACCATTCTAAGATGGCACTACTGACAGTGGGCAGCAAAGGATTAAAAGGTAAATAAGTGATTTAAAAGGTCAACAGAAGTGCCAATAGAACACTAGGGTGTTAGCCAATAATCTATAGTATTAGTTAGCTAACCTTTCTTCATATCATAGAAGTTGGTATAAAAAGGGTAATGTTCTGAAGGTCAAGGATTCTAGACTTGGCTCTAACATTAACAAGCTTTTTGACCTATGGCAAGTCACTTAACCTTTCCAAATCTTGTTTCTACCTTGTAAATAATGCTGGTTTAGATGACCTCTAACGCTATATGCTCGTAAATCACTTAATCTCTCTGACAAATAGGGATAATCTCTGTTACACTTAACCTCACAGGATCATTGAAAGGACAGGATGATACATTTAATGAATACAATGTCAACACTTGTATAGTTCTTTATAGTTTGCACATTGCTTCTATATCTCATCCCATTTTGATTCTCTCCACAACCTTTGGGGTAGGAGTTGTTAACCTCATTTCACAAATGAAGAAATTGATGCCCGGAGAGATGACAGAGTTTTTAAGGTCAGAGATCTAGTGTTGGGAGAGGTAGAAGCCAAATCTTTGTGCTCTGACTCTAAATCCAATGTTTTTACTAGAGAGAAGGAACCCAGTCATCCTCCCCTGCCCCAGTCTCTACTTAAGCTTTTTGAATGGTTGGCTTGGCCACTATTCCTACACCAACAATTGAGTCAATCTGAATTCTTGTTTAACTTTGAAAGGGTTCAGAGAAGTCTGTGTATTGGTCTTTGGTTCTATCTCCATGGAGCAATAAGAATTTATTCAAAGACTGAGCCTGATAGGATGATTGGTTTCCATTTCTAACATTTCTGTGAAATATTCCTGAGGCATTGGGAAAAGGCGAATTACAGACACTGAACTAATTTTTTGATAGAATGAGTTTTCCCAGAAGGTGCAGGTTTGGATCATATCTTTCTACATCCTTCTGGGAGTTAACCCAGCCTTTCTGACGAAAGTCTCTTTGAGAAAGGTCTATCTATTTTACCTCCTTTGGATGATGAAGTGCTAAGGGGAAGAGAAGATACTCTATGCAAATAGTATATTTGTTCCTGAATTACAGTTTTGTAAAAATACCAATTAGGCAGAAATAAAATGGATGCAAGAAATAGGGATAAAACATCAATTAAGAAAGGGCTCTTTATTTTTCTTGGTGTGTCTTTTGCATGGTTACTTCAATTTTATTTCTTATAAATGGAAATTTTATCTTGTGTACAGATTTCATGGCAGGCTTCTCTTTATTTCTTTTTATTCTTTTATTTTCTTTCTTATTTACTTGACTTGTTCAGTGTCCACTTTTCCAAAACCATTATCCAATAATTGTGTCAATATAATATAGTCGCCCTTTAAAAAAGAAAAGGTCCTGAAGTGGGAGTCAGAAGTCCTGGCTTTTCCAATTTAGCTGTGTGTGCTTGGGCAAAGCACTTAACCTCTCTGAATCTTGATTTTCTCATCTTGTAAAACAAACAGGTTGGTGAAAATAATTTCCAAGCTCATTCCTGCCCCCAAGATTCTATGAAAAATCAGTGGTATGCTCAAGAAATGGACTGAAAAAGCCTGCTTCACTTAGTCGTAGGAACACCTGTGCCTTCTTTTCTCCTATCAAGGGACTGAATCATCTAAATCTACCCAAGGATTGATGAAGCCTTTTCTAAAAAGAAAGCCTCCAGAGTCTATAAGAAATAACAATCAGTATTGACCCTAGAATGGCGGTTTTCTAACTCTTTCATTTAAAAAGTTTTTTTAGCAGTGGAATTTCTCCCAACAAAATATTGCACAGAAGCCCAGAGTGTGAAACATCATGCAATATCAATATACGCGGAACAGTTTTGGTTGAATTGGGGATAGCGGGGGGAGGGGTAAAAAGCGCTACCCACTCACCCGTGCGCCTCAACACCCCTCAGGGGTTCCCTGTTACACTGTTAGGAAACCATGGCCTTAGAATATAGTTTATATGTCTCCATGGAACAATCACTTGAGCTCTTTTTTTTCAAAGTCCAACTTCTCAATAACCAAATAAGTCTGTTTTCTAGTGTCACTATTTAAACGCTCAGTGGAGAAATGGTCACCTAATTTTTGGTGTTATCCAGTTCTTCGAAGAAAAAAATTAAGACACTAAGAGCTTTTGAAAGGAGGGTTTACTTTAAGGTTACAGTGAAAACATCCCCGGGGGCTTAGAGAAATCACGAGGAACAAACTGGAATGAAGATAAAGGAAAAAAATGCTTCCTGACTTAAATAAAATGGCTCACGTAACCACTGCCATTCCACTTTCACTCTAGGGTTTAAGAGCTATATGAACATAAAAAATTCTGCTGATTTTAAGATTAGAGGAGTTTATGCTGCTTACTAGCAAATAACATTGCTCTTGTCTTAGGTGACCTACTGTAAATACTGTTTCTGAGAATAATTGAATTCAATTAGTAGAACAATTGTGAGGAACTTTACAAACTCCAGATGGCTTTGAAATGTGTCCTGCCACAGAATTACCTTTCCTTCTCAGTAATTCTTGCTCAAGGATCCCTGTGGCTTGGCATGAGTCATGCTAAGGTGGAATAAAAAGTGGAGGCTGACTTCAATGAGCCTCCTGGGCCTGGCCTGTAATGACCTGGAGCTCAGGAGCTGAACCCATGCCAAGCAAAACACAGAGCAGATGCCGAGAGAGGTTTCGGAGAGGAGTCTAGATCACCGGGCCAGACCGGAGGCTTCTGAAGGTTTCAAAGCAAATACAGAGCAGACACCTTTATAGCAGAGGGATAACTGCAGGAAGACAACACTAAGAACTGTCTGGAACTGAGGAGTGGGGAGTCTCAGAGCACGGTGCTGAGTTGCTAAGGACACCGCCTGTGATGGCATCCTGGGCTATAGAATATGAATTTTTCACTAGGAGCTCCTAAAACTGTCTTTTGCTCATGCATCATTGTCTATTTGCTGAGTAAATTACAGCCTTTCATTAGTTATTCCTAGTCCTTGTGCTTCTTTCACAAATGAGAAAATGAAAGCACAGAGAAATGAAATGAGTTCAGTGTGATCATATAATGTAAAGACACAGAACAAAGTGAATGGTACGCCGCCTCTTGATGTATTTGAAAGATACCAAAAAGTCCACTCGCAGTGGTCGCCACCAGAAGGGGACCGGGGGCTGGGGGAGTGGAGCAGAGGCTTCCGCTTCACTCTGACTCCTTTGTACCTTTTACCCACAGGCCACTCAGCCTGAGAC
Organism: Equus asinus; assembly: GCF_041296235.1. Taxonomy (NCBI): domain Eukaryota; kingdom Metazoa; phylum Chordata; class Mammalia; order Perissodactyla; family Equidae; genus Equus; species Equus asinus. The sequence continues at coordinate 32,603,321 of NC_091800.1, read as the reverse complement.
ACGTCAGTGTTAGGGGAGGTGGGAGGATTCTACAAAGTCTCCAACGTACCTGGGGGGAGGGGGAAGACTGTTAGGAGTTCTAGAAATATAGGGGGTATTGGGACAAGGTAAATGGCACCATGAGAAAACAGCCAGACAAATCCAGAACGAAGGGCATTCTACAAAACTACCGATCTTGACTCTCAAGAGAGTGACCATCAGGAAAAGCAAACACGGCAGTGGCAGGGGAGGTGGCTTCCAGATTAAAAGAGGCTAATGAGACATTACAACCAAAGAGAAGGTGGGGTCTTTGGCTGGATCCTGGATTGTGGGGGGGAAAAAAATTAGAAAAGACACTTTGGGGATAGTTGGGAAAAGTAAATTTGGATTGGGTATTAGAAGATATTATAAAATTATTGATAATTTTTTTATATGTGGTAATTGTATTGAGGTTGTGTTAGAGAATGTCCTTACTCTTGGGAGAAGCATAATAAAACAGAGGTAAAGTATTACGATGTTTATAATTTACTTTCAAATGATTCAGTGCAGGGGGAAAAAGAGTACATATTTAGAGAGAAACATAAAGCCAATGAGCGAAAATACTAACAATTGGCAAATATAAGTTAAGGCATATGGGTGTTCATTTTACTCTTCTTTCAACTTTTTTGTAGGTTTAAATTTTTCCAAAATAAAAAAGTTGGGAAATAAGGGGGAAAGTTCAAAAACAAAACCAAAAAGGGAAAACAAATGAACGGATGAAGAGTCCTGGGCTCTGTCCAACTGTCTCCAACTAGCCTTCTGACTCTGGGGAAAGTCCTTAATGTTTCTGGGTCTCGGTTTCCCGTCTGAAGAATTAGGAGAGAGGAGTAAATGGCCTGCGAGGTGACTCCAGTTCTGAAGTCTATGGACACGATGAGGAATTTGCAGGAAGAGGATCCATATGCCTCCCCCATCCCGTCCCCTCCCTCACCCCTCCAGACACTCATCTAAGTACCACCTTTCCTCAAAGAGCTTGTTTTGTGAAGTCTTAAGGTCTTTTCCTTTTGTTGGAAAGATTTTAATGCACTGGTTTCATAAGACTTTCTATCCTCTTAAAAACAGCTCTGAAGGAACTGTAGGCAATGTGAGGACTATGTTTATAAGAGCAAGAAAATGCACAAAACCAAGACCTTTAAAGTACGACCTGTTAAAAATCTAATAGCATCAAAAAAAAAGATAAAGCTACTTTAAGCCTTGAAAAAAAAGATTTTATCTTGGTGTCTTGCTATAATTTCTTGCTATAAATATATGACTGGATTTGTCAGTCATATATTACTATGGTTGTCTTCTCAATATATCTGTGGTTTTAGTGACACAAACTGAGGAAATTCTTCACACTGTTGTGGTAACTGAAGAGACTGTCAGCAAAATCCTGCTTTAGGCCCGGGGGAGAGGAGTGCTCTGTTCGTTCCTGTTACTGCCCATCTCTCATTGAATTTTCCATCAGAATCAGTAGTTTTTACATGTCTCCCGCACTAGGCAACAAGTTCAAGGATGGCAGGGAACTCTGGCCTAGCAGAGTACTCTGCTCTTAGCAAGTGCTTAATTAACATTGGTAATTTTCTTGAAATCCAGCACGTCATATGGCAACAATTTGGTTTGTAATTGTCAATTAGAAACAAAACAGAACATCTTGCAAAAAGCTCATTTCCTTGATACTGTTTCTTTTTTGTGTGGCATATGCAGTTTCATTAATAGTTTTTCCAGACTACAGACTTTTTAACAGTGAGAACTAGATAAATATGAATCTCTCTATACACTCTGCTGTGTGAGATGCAACGAAATACCCACATGCTCTGTGATGATCACACCATCTCCCTGCAGGCTATTGGAGTGGCTCTCTGAGCTCCCTATTAGCGGTGCACCTTCTGTTCTCTGTCTAATCCTTTACCCAGTCCTGGGGAGCTGTGTCAACCAATTTCTTGGTTAACTCCTAATAACATTTCTAAAAACCTAGAAGAAGCAGTTTCACATATCAGAGCAGCTCTACTCTCAAAGGTATAGAAATCCTCTTTCTAACTGGAAATTTTGTTCTGGATAATATGCGAATGTCAATTTTAATCGTGGTATGTTTGCTATGGTCTGTAGTGGATTAAAATCTCCATATAACCCAAAGGCAGCTGAGGAACTCTGACCGTCAAGATCCACAAAAGAGGTAGATGGGCTGATCCAAATATTAGCAGAACCCAAGGTTTTAAAACATTACGTGGGATTTATGCTGATGCAATGTCTGTCTCACCATCCACTGGTCACCAGTGGTCTAAGTGATTAAGAATTATATTCCATCTCATAGTAGAAAGGATCTAAAGTATTTGAAAATAAATGTTTTCTATAAATCCATAAAACATAAAAAAATCAAAAATCAAAATCAAGAAAAACTTACATCTTGAGGGAGGGGGTGTCAAGGGAAGGAAAAAGCTGAATACTAGTGTGAAAGCTGTGAGACATAACAAAGTTGTCATAGCTGGTCTTTGATTTTAGCTCTGAGCTTCCTGGCAACTAAAACCTAAGATGGAATCTTGAACAGTTCCACGGTTTTCACTAATCACAAGGGGAAACACGTTCCAGTTCTTTAAGGGAAACAAAGCTACTCCCCATGGTGAAAGTCCATGTCCTATTTGTATTTGTATCCTGTACTTGTCTAGAGCCTGGCAACCCACAGCATTCACGGACTAAAGCTGCCTTTTTCCCACCCCTTAATTCTAAAAGGAATCTCTCATGTAGAGCTTCATACAAAGGACCCTTGTATGAGCCTCAAAAATGGCCTAAAGTAAATGAAGTAATGAGTTTCACTAATGTGTTTCTTTCTGTATCCATCATAACACACAGACACGACTCAGGACAGCAGTCCTGAGCTGTAGGTGGATGTCGAGCCAACTCGTGAGCTAGGTTCACCTATTTCTGAAGGATGTGTTTGATCCCAAATACAATCCAGAATATCTATGGATAGACTGCGTACTCTTTACAAAGGTCTACACATATACTATTTCTCTCAACTGAACTTTTGATAATAATTACACGGCATGTGACTGTGTTCAAGGTTATTTGCTCTGGGAAGGGCCAGGCGTGCAGGTGCTCTCTGTGGCTCATTAAGAGTGTACTACTGAGCTCTTCTTAGGCAGTAACACGGCTATGGGGGATCCCTTCTCCATGCTCAGACCTCTGAAGGCGGATGCAGAGCAAACTGAGCAAGAACAAAACGGAAATAGGTTAAATATCAGGCTGCATTTCTCCTAGGGTGACCACCTTCATTGTAATACTCATCCACTTGGAAAGGCATAGCAATGCTGAGAACAGCACACTTTGAGGGTGTCCTCAAAGCCTGGGAGGCTGCCTGGGTGGCGATGGGGCAATAATGGCGGGGCGAGGGGCGGGGGGATTGGGATGAGGATTGCGGCTCTGAGAAATTTGGGGAAGAGACTGTGGTGCTTCTAAGTGCTTTTTATTCCCCCCAACACTATGGCTAATATCACACAACTTATAAAGTGCAGCTCTTTCTTCTGTAGTAATTTGCGCTTTAAATTATGACATCATTTTCTGATTATTAGAGCAGATTTAAAAAAAGGCTCACTTTCTCTAGGGTGCTAAATGAGCTGATGAGAAGATGAAGGTTTTTGTCCACTCTGGCGGAGCTGCCTCCACCTACCCATCATCATGCCCTAACTCGGAGCTGACTCTTGGGCAGATGTGGTCAGTGATGCTTCTCATCATCCTTAGTTCATGTCATTACCTTGAACTTCTCTTCGTAGTTCTCAAAGGCTTCCATAACCATACACACGGCCTCCATGGAGCGCTCCAGCCGGCCATCCACCCCGTTAAAGCGGTACATGCTGCCAGACACATCCACCACCAGGCGCAGGCGCTTGGGTTTCTGTTGGAGGCTGCCCAGCTGAGGAAGCGAACAACAGACAAGCCCTGTGAACCAGAGAACCATCACTGGCTGCTGTTCTGGGGATCTCACACAGGCCCCAGAGTGCCAGCCAGGAGGCAGGCAGATCAGCTGTAGGCTCGGCACTGCACAAGGCTGTCCTGGCAGGTGGAAAGGCGTGTCTACATATTGTATTTCAGCAAATGGAATTTCAGGCCTGTGCTGGTAGTCGGGGCCACATGGAAAAGATTTTCCTTCAGAATACGGTCCTTTCAAGGCCCAACCTAGTCTAGTAAAACTGCCTCACTGAGGCTGACGCTGTCTTAAAATTCACAATCTGGAAAGATATAAACCCCAACATGTCATTTTTTCACATCATGCCTTGGAGTCAGTTACTCTAGGAAGACTATTTTGGAAACCCACATCAATTTTACTCGTACCTGCCATACGAGTGACCTTAAAATCATTTTCCACATAGTCTACAAGAAATGTCAGATTCCTAAAACAAGGTTATGTGGGGGGTGGTTCTGGCAAAGAACTGAAGGAAAATATTTCTTCAAGGTCTTCTGTCTTTAGCAAGTTTCAGTTTTCTCTTCCTTCCAGTCACAGAGTTACTACCTCTCCTTTCTCTTCTTGGCAATTAAAGGCATGCAAGTGGCATCTAACTGCTGTTTAGCAACAATTGTCAATTAAAATGTGAAACTCTTAGGAATTTCAGTTTGATTTTGGACTCATGCGTACCAATTTGCAGATTAAAAACAAAAGTATACTTCTCAGTTTTACTTACAAGAAAAAAGGAAGAAGAAAAATTCCAGATTATTCCGTTATTATACACTTGTGGACATGTATGAAAGCTAATGAGCAGTGTTAGTAATTTCAAAAAAATACCTTGGGTATTAGAGTGTAATGATCTGAGACAAATTCTATATGTGTCCTAAAGACTTGTTGAGTCTGCCTAAATTAAGAGCAGTGACACATACGACTTCACGACTGCTCACAAGTTTAGATGTGTCTAAACACGTTCGTTGTCCACAATGAGTCAGTAAGTAAAGAAAGCAGCCTTGACTCACATTGATGACACAGAAGTAAGAACTTCCAAAATTACCGAAGGATCTTCTCTGAATAAACATTTAAATGGAGTAAGTGACTCCTTTTCCCCCACCAGTCACTGCACCGCCACCTCTCAGTGGCTACTTAGCAATTCTGGTTATTCAGGGATAGAGGAAGTCACAGAGCCTCCAAGAGACTCAGTATTTTACGTTATTGCCATTGTATTGCCAAAATTTTAATATTATGGCTGCCTAAAACTTCACATACTACAATTAGAGTTATTTAAGGGAGAATTCCTTCAAAATTCTAAAATTTTCTTCAATTATAGGATGGACAGAAATCTTTAAAGTAACAGAACAGTACAAAACTAGCAACATTGCTCTAGTGTTTTCACTTGTATAACCCTCTGGGATTAGACACTGAGTGTCTTCAGTTTCTCTCCAGGGCACCCTGCTGTGTCCTGGAGCTGATCTGCGTGGATGGCATCAGCTTCTCTCTTGGCTGCTGGCTTCCAGTGGGCTCTGCTGGTGGGAGGCACTGGCAGGAGATCAGAGGGTGAGGATGGGATATTTATTCCCTTCTCTGCTGTGGCCCACGGGTGAGCCATCTTCTCCTGAAGGCCACAGCTCCTGTGTGGCTGCCCTCTCCATAAACTACCTTCTCTAGGTTCCAGTAAGGGCTCTTTCCCTCTGCCCTTTTAGATCTAGGGATGGGTTAGACCCCTGTTATTAGCTACTTACTGTCTCTTTTTGATTTTCCTAAACCCCACCCTTACCTGTGTAAATAGTCTCTTTATTAACTGTTCCTTAAATTACTCAGTTTGAGTGCACCTGTTGTTTTTTGACTTACGCTGGATCTTGACTCATACAATAAATAGTATAATATTTATGTTTTTTCCTAGTCTTTTTTTAATAGAATGTCTTCTTGGTTGCCATATTCAGGGTTTATGGTGTTTTGACAAAGACAGCAACTCAAGAAAGCATTTGTCTGTAAAGAAGCCAGGAGTCTGCTGATCTGAGGCTACTAGTTCACCATTACTTACTTGTGGCTCCAGCTCACCCCGGCGTTTGTAGATGGCTTTTTCTCCAGTCAGCCCATCAATGATCTTGGCATCATCTAGTTCCCCAGTAGCTTGGTGTCTTAGCCACTGTCTTTCTTTACCCTTCGCCTACAATGACACACACACAAATTCTTATTTTAATTAGATCTGCAGGGTCCCTGACACACTTGCTGCATGAATAACAGGGAACACACCTGGGATCTTTTCAGTAAGTGATGGTTCTGCATGAACACAGTTTCATAAATTGACTGGTTTGTGCTCTGCTGACAAAGAAATGCCCTTGTGTGGATTTTGTTAATTTTAATTGTTTTAACATATGGAATGATAAAATGAACTCAGAGCACTTGTGAGTGGGAAAACAGTATGCAGATGAACCCTTGGAGAAATGTGAAGTTATCTGGAAATGTAATAGTGATGCATTTCTTGAGAATCTTCTGTCACAGTACTTCCAGAAAATTTATTAGGTAACAAAATAATCAGCTTGAATTTGTTAACATTGTCCGCAAGCACAGAGAAAACGTGATCTTCAGAACTCTTCCTTTTGGAAAAGAAGTTGGTACTCCAATTGTCTGTGATTTACAGTGCGAATGGAAACAACAGTATGTGAACATTTTGTACCATAGACGTCTCTCTGGTCATCTATATTCAGAAATCTTCTGAATTACTTTTCTCAAGGTATTTCCACATAATACTTTCCCACAGTAACTTACAACTATGCTAGGTGGACGAAGGGGGTAGTTAAATGATAGAGAATTACAATATCCTAATCAAGGCATAGGTTTATTACAGCTGAAGACCGTATTTACATTAAGAAATGGGAAGAATAGCTAAAATATTTTTATGCATGCAAACTAGAGCAGTAGTTAAGATCACGTGCTCTGGAGTCGGACAGCCTGCTTCCACTCCTCCCTTCACCATGATCAGATAGCTGACCTCAAGGAAGTTACTTACCCTGTCTGCATTTCAGTGTCCTCACCTCTAAAACAAATCTAACACTAGTTTCTACCTTAGTGAGTTAGTGTGGAGACTAAATGAGATAGGACATGGGATTGGCTGAGTAAGAGCCTGGCAATCTATCTTGGCTGGTATTATTGTTATTATTATTATTATTAGCAGGTGAGACACATAATGGACAACTAAGTCCACATTAATTTAAGCACACTTCCATCACTGTTTCATTGGAGGTGGCTGTATGACAGCGTTATAATTGAAAATACAAAGCCAAGCTTCAGGCAGCCATTGCCTATTTTAGGGGCAGACCAACCACTACACAAAGAAGCTCCACATAATATAACTCTGGGTAGTACTACATGTATTGTTTTCCTGTTCCTGATACCCTTGCTGCAAACAGGTACAAAATTACCATATTTGAATACAGATATATTAATGTGAGCAGGAAATAGAATCTAAGCCACCAACATAAAGATATTACACTTGGAGTGGGTAATTTCTCAGGCTTCCAGGATACTTTATGCTGGGAAACATGATTGTGGATGACCACTCAGGTTTCAACTCTGAGATCCTACGACCCTTGGAAGCACCCAAATGCAGAGCACTGGCTTCCAATGCCTTTCATAGATGAGGACAGACTCTCACAGATTAGGCTAGACTGGGAAAATAAGCAGTGCAGAAAGTACAAGAGATTGTAGTAGCAGTAGTCAGCTGTTATCAAGGTGGCATGGAAGGTGGATTTTAGAGCTGGGTTTAAGAGGAATATGGGATTAGAACTGGAATGAGATTACATGAAATATTATGGAACAGCTGTGCCACTGTTATCACCAAGCGTTGATTTTCAAAGTTTCATCAAAACCTGACAAGGCAATGCCCCTGAGGACACCCTACCCAATTCTACTAGCTGCTAGGTAGTTTGATGAACCAGTGATGCTTTCACCATGTAAAGAACCATTGCAATGGCTACAGATTAAGTAATTTTTGTGACTACTTTTTTTTAAAAGATTGGCACCTGAGCTAACATCTGTTGCCAATCTTTTGTTTTTTCTTCTCCTCAAAGCCCCCCAGTACATAGTACATAGTACATAGTAGTAGGTCCTTCTGGTTGTGGCATGTGGGATGCCAACTCAGCATGGCCTGATGAGTGGTGCCATGTCCGCGCCCAGGATCCGAACCAGTGAAACCCTGGGCCGCCGAAGCAGAGCGCACGAACTTAACCACTCAGCCACAGGGCCGGCCCCTAATTCTTGTGATTTTTAATGTAGATTACAACTGTAGCAAAAATAAATTTAAACCCCTACCATCTCACCATAGAAGAAATATAAAATGCTAAAATTCTAACTAGTAATTCTACTCCCTTAGCCATATTTTGGTGTTTCTGAAAACAGAATATATCTTACAACAAATGGCAAAAGAAACTTGCCAAGGTAACAGGCAGAGGGGTTAACTGTGACCTGATTGTCATACCTGGAGGATATACAGATGACCTTGGCTGAGCATAGCAGGTCCCATCTCATTGGATTATTTCCATTGGCAGCACAGACCATTGATTTTTAATTTGTGTTAACATCCCTAATTATTATTTTAAACGGATTAAAAAACATTATACTACAATATAGAATTAGAATAATGAGCAAGGAAATGGAGCCTTAGGATGCAAACATGCTGTAAATGAAGCAAGATTCTTTGCTGCGGAGATGACTACACTTCCAATAAAACCTAAAGCTGGGTTTGAATTTATTTGTGAGGAGGACATATGTGTAAAGGACTGCATGTGACAGGCCAGCCCTCGCAATTAAAGAGAGGAGGAACCTCTTTATTTCATAAAATAGATCACAGCACACTTAAAGCTAGCAGAAGTTGGGGTGACTGATTCATGTACCATGAAGAACTATCACCCAGACACTGTATACCTGTCCAAAAGTTCGAGGGACACTGTTAAATTTCCAGTGATATGTAATTCAATTAAGTACAATAGACAATGCAGTTTAACCAAATAGTGAGTGTAGAGAATATCACAGTTTTTGATATGACTAGACATTACACTTCAATCCTAAAGAAATTGAAGAGGTCCAGATCATGTGCATGGGTTTTTAAAAAAGAAAAAAATCATTGGGTCACTCTCTAGCTCATTACTATTTTGCTTTCTTCACACTTACCATTGTTTACAAATGTATTATTTATCTCTTTGTCTCTATTTTCTACCTGCTCCCCTAGAAAGTCAGGTTCACGGGATAAGAGCCTTTCTATAACTCCAGCATCTAGAACAGGGCCTGACACGTAGTAGGTGTTCAATGAAAGTTTATTGAATGAAAGTTGATTGCTTACTGTAAAATGTTAAGTGATAAAAGTATCACATAAACGCATGTATACACAGTAATATCTCAATATATATGCATGTCTATTACATACATGCTAAGAAAAATATGTGGGAGAAAACAAGTAAAAATATTAATAATCATGGTTATTTTTGAATTGTGGAATTATGGGTGATATTGTTTTCTTTTTTTAATTTCTATGTTTTTCAATTTTCATAAAATGAACTTGTGAATTTTACAATGTGAAATAAACAAAGATAAGTTCTCTTTTTTAGTCAAAAGGATTTCTAAAAATCTCTTTATATTTTTATGAAACATATATACCTTTGAGACCAGCTTGCAGGTTATGGGGAACAAACCTTCTCAAACTTTAATGTGCCTACAAATAACCTAGGGATCTTGATAAAATGCAATTTCTGATTCAGTAGGTCTAGGCTGGGGCCTGAGACTCTGCATTTCGAACAAGTTCCCAGATGATGCCAGTAGAGCTGGCCCACAGAGCACACACTGACGAGCAGGAACACAGGGGACTCCTGGGGACATAGGTAGTCTATGCACTGCCTTTTGAAAACCACCACCTAGAAGGGCACTAGCAAAGACGGAGGCTCTGAAGTTTGCTCCTGACCAAACTACTAAAACAGTGTCAATATCTCGTCATCTTCACAGTGATGGCTGCAATTATTACTTTCCTCCCAAATATAGTACATAACAAACTTTATCTTTCTAAAAAAATCTACCAAGAGAATGAGAAGACAAGCCATAGACCAGGAGAAAATATTTGCAAAAGACATATCTGATAAAAGATTGTTATCCAAAATATACAAAGAACTCTTAAAACTCAACAATAAGAAAATGAACAATTCAACTAAAAAAGAGGAAAAGATCTAACACACATGTTACTAAAGAAAATATACAGTTGGCAAACAAGAATATGAAATGATGCTTAACATCATATGTCATTAGGGAATTGCAATGAGAATGAGATACCACTACACACCTATTACAATGGTTAAAATCTAAAACACCAACACCAGATGCTGGTGAGGATGCGCAGCAACAGCAATTCTCATTCATCAACGGTGGGAATGCAAAATGGTGCAGCTACTTTAGAAGGCAGTTTGGTAGTTCCTTACAAAACGAAACATTCTTACTATACAATCCAGCATCTGCACTCCTTGGTTATTTACCCAAATGAATTGAAAACTTATGCCTACACAAAAATCTGCACATGTGTGTTTTAGTAGCTTTATTTATAATTGCCAAAACTTGGAAGCAACTAAGATGTCCTTCAGTAGGTGAATGGAGAATTAAACTGTGGTACATCCAGACAATGGAATATCATTCAGTGCTAAAAAGAAATGAGCTATCAAGCCATGAAATGACATGGAGGAAACTTAAATGCACATTACTATGAAAGAAGTCTATCTGAAAAGGCTGCATATAGTATCATTCCAACCACAGTCATGCATTCTTAACAACAGGGATAAGTTTGGAGAAATGTGCTGTTAGGTGATTTTATCATTATGTGAATATCAAAGGGTGTACTTACGCAAACCTAGATCATACACCCTACTACACACCTAGGCTATGTGGTTCTAATCTTATGGGACCACTATTGTAGATGTGGTCTGGTGTTGACTAAAACATCATTATGTGGCATATGACTATACCTGACATTCTGGAAAAGGCAAAACTATGGAGAGTAAAAGATCAGGGATTGCCAGGGGTCAAGTGCGGAGGGATGAATAGGTGGAGCACAGAGGATTTTCAGGGCAGTGAAATACTCTGTATGACATTATAATGATGGATACATGTCATTATGCATTTGTCCAAGTCTATAGAATGTACAACACCAAGAATGAACCATAATGTAAGCTACGGACTTTGGGTGACAATGATTTATCAATACAGGTTCATCAACTGTGACAAATGTGGGCTCTGATGAGGGATATTAATAATGGGGAGGCTGTGCATGTGTGGGGGCAGGAGGTATATAGAAACTCTCTGGACTTCCTGCTCAATTTTGCTATAAATCTAAAACTGGTCTAAAAATGAAGTCTATTTTTAAAAATCTGGTTATAAATATAATGATTGCTCTTTACTATGCAGAATCTATTTTCGTTTCAGGAATGCAATGATCAAGACAAAGAGTGGCTCATAGTAGAAAACGCATCAGTTAGGATTCAGCATATGAGAATTCTAGTCTTGGCTCACTTTGGACAAGTTATTAAGATTTTCTGGGTCATAGCAGTCCCATCTTCAAGATGGGGAGGCACCGTGTCAGTGAATGTGTGTTTGAAGTGTGATAGTCTATATTTAATTAGTAATGAAAATCACTAGTACTAAGGATTTCCCAATTCATTTTTTTGTTTAAAGATTGGCACCTGAGCTAACAAATGTTGCCAATCTTTTTTTTTTTCTTTCTGATTTTTCTCCCCAAATCTCCCCAGTACATAGTTGTATATATTTTGGCTGTGGGTCCTTCTAGTTGTGGCACATGGGACGCCACCTCAGAGTGGCCTGACGAGTGGTGCCATGTCTGCGCCCAGGATCCGAACCAGCAAAACCCCAGGCCGCCACAGCAGAGTGTACAAACTTAACCACTTGGCCACGGGGCCGGCTCCTCCCAATTCATTTTTCACTCTTTCCCTCTTGTAATATATCACAATAGTAAGGACAGTAATATTTTCTCAAATAACTGGGAATTGTTTCCAACACGTACGCTTCTAAAATTAAGTTGATTAAAGATGCTAAAAGGTGACTTTGAAGGAATGTGTTTTTTCACTAGTAAATCTATTATTTCTCAACAATAGAAACACAGGGATTGTCTGCTAAATGCAACAAATTATGGGGAAAATAATTTCTTAGGAAAATAGCTCATTCCATGTCTATTTTGATGTTTGTTTTAATGCAGTTTATTTTAAGCTAGTTTGCTATTGATATTGAGCATCTGAGAGACTTGGGTAGATAATTAGTTACAGGAAATCTCTCTTTGCTCTCCAAACATCATGATCTTTATGTCCCAACACCAGCACACAAAAGAAAGCACAAAACATCTAGGACCCAGCAGATATGTAACTTGATCAAAACTTTTTCATTCTCTGGAGTTTCAGGGATACTAAAATCTCCTAAATAGCTGTCCTAGAGTCTCAGCAATTCATATTGTCCTCCAAATTGGGACAGAGCCACATCTAAGAACCATTAAGAAGAATTATATTAGAAATATTCAGGACATTAGAATTTTTAATAGAGTTCATTATGTATATCAACAGATGAATGCCTATGGCATGGATATATATTTTTGAAGAGTATCTAAAAAGAATATTAATAAGAATACACACATAGTTAAGTAAAACCATACGGAAACAAACAAATGATCATATCACCGTAACAAAAGTGATAACATTTACTCAATGTCATATCCAGTAAAGCATTCCATTATGATTTTATACTCTTAAGATTTAAATTTAAGATTGCCAAGCAATACCACAGACAACCGCATGCTTTATGTCAATCAGAAAGGAATATTAACTAAATACAATTTAGTGGATTATCCTCTAAATATATTATAAAGATTCCACTGTAATAAAGCTACTTGGAATAAATATGGTTTGTTATTTTAGATACTATTACTGTATTTGACTAAACTACCCTAGTACGTTTATCATTTACGAGAACTTTTTCTTCAATTTTCTTTAGCAGGCTCGTGAGATAGAAATCTCACTGCCCCGCTAAGTTAACTTTCACAGCTAATTTATTATGAGGCAGCTCTTCAAGACCGTAAAGTTAAGAAATGCTAACTTTTTAAGGGAGGTTTGCAAATCCTGCCCTCTTGACATCCATTCCAGATCACTGTAAGAGCGCAGAGGCTGCAGTAACAGACTAGGGGCTCAAGGAGGGGATTTCAGGAGGTACGAATTAGAGGACACTGGGCGGAAAAGGCGGCAGTGATGAAGAGCAACAGAGCCACGACCCAGGGAGGGTCTGCTACACAACCAGCCCAGCAGCACTGTGGAATCTTCTTTTGGTGTACATGCTATTAATTAGTAAAAATGATCAAAGGGGATCCTTTTTGATGGTAGTTTTAGGGGACTATTATTGTCCATGATAAAGAGGTTACAGAATTATAAAATACTTACTTTTCGCTTAGAATATTATGTTTGTCTGCTGTCTCTGGATTCACCATCGTATAAGAACCTAGGGATTTTAGGTCTTAATTTCCTTATGCTGATGTTGCTTCTTTTCCTGTATGTGATTACCATCCCTTAAGGTACTCTCCAGCTTGAAGCCTGTTTCCATTATGTATGCCAACAAATAAAAGGACTCAGTAAAATTTGGGGTGAAAGTGAGGGAAAGGATATACTTTTTCCAAAAACTCTTTTCTCCTTTTTTGGGGGGTCAAATTTTAAAATTCAAGTATAACACACTTGTAATAAAGTGCATAAATCTTAGGTGCAGAGCTCAATGAACTTTGAAAGTGAAGACACCCTCACAGCCAGCTGCACCTCCACAGCCTCCCAGGGCCTCTCTGGACTTCCCCCACCCCCAAATGTAACCCCCTATTCTGAGTTCTATCACCATAAATTGGGTTGCCTGTTTTTGAGCTTCATAAAAATGGAATCATACAGTATGTACTCTTTCATGTCTGGCTTCTTCGTCTCAACGTTATTCCTGTGAGAGTTACCTATGTTCACTGTTGTAAGGATACTCAATCACAATATTCAATCGTATGATTTTGTCAAAATTTATTTATCTATTCTACAACTGCATTGTCTGCAGTTTGGGGCTATTACGGAAAATGCCACCACGAGTATTCCTGAACATGTCTTTCGGAGCAGATATGTGTGTATTTCTGTTGGTTGGAAATGCTGGACATGTTCAGCTTTAGTAAACACTGCTAAACAGTTTTGCAAAGTGTTTTTCCCAATTTACATTCCCACGAGGAGTGCATGAGGGTTTCATTTGCTAATATCCTCACCAACACTTGATATTGACAGCTTCTTTTTTCTTCTTTTTTTAATTTCAGCCATTCTGGTGGGTGCAATAGCATATTCCTTTCCTTTTTATTTTTATTTTTGCATAAATGAATTACTTTTGGTTCTGCTTTTCATTGATATTTTTAGGAACATGAACCAGCAGTTTTTGTTTTTGAGAAGTGAAAGTATGTACTAGCCTTTTGATCCAGAAACTATTTGGCACAAAGATATTTTTATAATAGTAGCACTATTCATTAGTTTTCAAGTACATAACTTGCAGATAAATATGGGTAGAGAATTTATTATCTATCATCCAGCCAGCCCACTAACACTGGGAAACTCAAAATATGAAGGGGCTTGTCAGAATGGATGTTCTTGGAGGCAATGGGCTGGAGGGGGAGCTCTTTAAAAATTTACTGAGGGCTAGAATATATATATATTTATTATTTTGGACTGTGTATTTTATGGAACTTATTGAAATACTTCTTTAAATAGTAAGCTCCTACTGTATTTAAATGTATGCTTTTATTTATAACAAAGGGCCAAACATGATCTTTATTGTATATTCCTATTGCATGAAGTAAAGTATGCGTATAAATATGTCCACCTGTTTTGTATTATACAATCAGTTCATAGCAATGAGAATTCATTATATATGAAGCTAGGTTTCACTCCTAAAAAGTCTGTTATAGACTTCCTAAAAAAGAAATATAGTTTTACCACTTTCACGTAAAGAACACTTAGACTAACTGAAATACTCAGAGGATGACGTATTCTGGGTAATTAATTTTCTTGGAAGTAACTGGTTAACTGGAAAGTACACACACACACGCGCATACACGTCTGTAGTAGTGAGGACATTAGGAGGAATAAACTTCACAAAACCCAATTATCTTGTGGTTTGCGACATTTTGTCTTGTGATTTCAGCACTGAAAGTATTCTGATTAATCTTAAGTCTTCCCTTATTTGGGGTATGGTTAATCAAGACTTCCTTGTCCTATAAATATTTGTTGAGTGAATAAATAAATGTAAATAGATGTTTGTGGATACCTGGAAGCAGTGATTCTTTTATGAAATATTAGCACCCATTATTTTATCATTTCTGTATGTTCAACCAACATGTACTTTCTATGCTATTAATCTGTGCCATTCAAACAAAAAGATATGCTGGATTAAGGTAAACTCTCGTACAATTTTTATAAAATAACAAATTATCAATCAGTGGAAACAATAAAAACTTTTCTTTATGGTTCTCAATATTTTGACATAGTAAAAAATACTTTATTAAATACCTGTTAGGTTGCTATCTGCTCTAACTGGTGAAACAGTATTGCCAAGAAAAGAGAAGATACAGACCTTCCTGTTTTAAGGAATTCCCTTTCTCTTGAAGTAACCTCTCACTGCAGGGGAAAACAGTGATTCATGTATTTAGCAAAGACAATTCTCATTAGAAGAGTCTGTATTCTTGGATGCTGATGTGGAATTAAACTACTACTTTGGGTGACAATTTACTGTCATTTTATAATTAGCTTTTATGAATGAGAACAATTTCATGTCTTTCCTTTGAGAATTTAATGTTTTGTATTTCAAAGGAGCTTGGAACTACACATCTACCAGTGTGCATGTATAACCAGCATCTTAAACTTAACAGTTCAAAACCGAGCCCTAGATCCCCACACACACCATCCCCGTCTCTCCCCAAGTCTTCCTCATCTCAGTAAAAGGCAACAGCCAACCCTATTCTTTCAGCTGTTCCGGCCACATACCTGGGAGTCATCTGTGACTCCTCTTTCTCTCACATCTCACACCTAGTCCGCTGGCGAATCCTCTCAGTTTCTGACAGTATCTGACCACCTCCAACCATCTCCACGCTTGGTCCTAGTCCAGCCACGGTTTTGTCTCACCTGGACCACTGCAGTAGCCTGCTAACTGGCCTCCCTGCTTCTCCCTTGCCCCCTGACAGTCCCCTCTCCACACAGCAGCCAGAGGAATCTATAAAAACATGTTGCAATTTGCAAGAAATATTTTAAAAAATATTGGCATGATTAAGTTTTTCAAAAGCCTGATTGAACTTCTAAGTTTCTAATTATTTTCAGGAATGAAATAGCATTTGTCTCTCTCATGTGTAACATGAATTATCACGCTTTTTCCTTCCTTGTACTCCTCCTCTATATCAACTTCTTGATTTTTGTTTAATTTTTGAGATAATATGAGAATTTAGGCCCTGTTTATTATTAAATTCACTATTTTTTATATTGTATATCTTTTTAAAAGCATTATTCTTGATATTTGAGTTTTAAGCATACTTACCACAATTATTTAGACCTGATTCTGTGTTTAATTGCTTTCAATGCTCATTGCCAGTCCTTTTATGCCACAAGTTTCCCATTCTTAAGGAATTTTGATTCCTCTCTTTTATTTTTTTTAAAGATTTTATTTTTCCTTTTTCTCTCCAAAGCCCCCAAGTACACAGTTGTATATTTTTAGTTGTGGGTCTTTCTAGTTGTGGCATGTCGGCTGCCGCTTCAGCGTGGCTTGATGAGGGGTGCCATGTCTGCATCCAGGGTCCGACCCGGTGAAACCCTGGGCCGCCGAAGCAGAGCATGAGAAGTTAACCACTGGGCCACGGGGCCGGCCCCTGATTCCTCTCTTAATTGGCAGGAATATTTATACATATGCGCATATATATGTATGTGTGCACATGTGTGTATACACATTTACTTCAAAATTATTTTCAAAGAGGGTACTTAAGTGACATATATTGTGAATCTCTGAATATCTGAAAATGTCTCTCTGTCACCTTTGTACTTTGGCTGAGTACAGAATTTTTGGGTCACAACTTTTCCCTGCAAAACCCTGCAGATGTTGTTTCACTACCTTCCGGCATTTAATGTTTCAGGGACAACTAATGTAAGATTAACTTTTCTTTCTCTGACAATAGCTTGTTTTTTGTCTGCGTGTATGCTTTTAGGATATTTTGCTTTTGAAATGTTAAAATTCCATGAAGCTGTGGCGAGGTGCTTATTTCTTTTCATTAATTTGCCTGACTCAGTAAAGCTCTTTTGATCCACAGACTTGGGCCTGTCTTCAGCTCAGCACAGTTTTCTTGTGTTACTACTTTGGTTATTGTTTATGTGTCCTTTATGCAGCCTCTTCTTTGGGAATATCATTGGTTCATCCAGCATATATTTACTTACCATGTGCAAGTACCGTTCTACTTATTGGGATGACTCATGGCTCTGTATATTAGCTCTGTGCTCTGTTTTTATTGATCAGTTTCTTATGGTTTTTACTTCTTTATTTCTTCTACAATCTGGAATAACAAGTCAAGTTTTCCATTCACCTTAGTACTTAGACTTAAGACTGGATTGAGTCTGTTCTTTCAACTTTCAATGTAGATTTCAATTTTGGCATTGCATTTTTAGTTTTCTTATAATCTTTCCTTATTGCATTCAACTTCCTTATTATTTCTGCTTGCTTCTTAGCCAGATCCTTTTAAATCCATGTCTTATTTTCACATACTTCAAATTTCTTTGAATTTTGAGAACACAAAGCAGATGTTTTTTAAAAATCTGGTGTTTTCTGAGGAAAATATTCTAGCCCAGCAGCAACTTCTTCCCTTACATTTTGAATGCTTGTTACTCTGCCTTACTGCAGAATAATTTCATAGATCCCATGTTATTTAATTTTTTTGTGACCTTATTCTTGAACAATGAGATGGCTACACAAACTGTTCAGGAACAAATCGGATGGATTCTCCTTGGTTGCATTTACTCTCCACTTTGTTATTATTAGAATTCTCCTCAAGGATTTTAAACTGGCGTTAGTAGTTGAACTAAATCTACAATGCTAGCTCAAGAACTCAGCAGGGAAGGAGTTGGAACTGTGGGCCGTCACAGCATGAGAACTTCATCTCCACATCATTTCTTATTTTGTTTGGAAAAGCCATTGCAATGGGGCCAGCTTTTGGCATTGTTTTTTGTTTGATCTCATCTTCAAGCCAAGTATAAGCTGGGACTGGTCTGGCCCCTTTCCCAGTGTTATTCCCCGTCCAGCTTTCTGCTTGTTGTAGTCACTACTTGAAATCTAGACCTCCCCATCCCACCTCCTCCCCAACATGGCTGCTTTCAATGGCTGCTGCTTGGCAGGGACAAAATGGAGGTCAAGAGATCTGTGCCTCACCAGCTCTAGGGCTCGCTCTTCTACTCCCTGCCTCTTCAATTAAGGGATGTAAGTATGATTCTGCTGGGTCTCATGCACTTAACTGCTAGTAATACTATTTCTTAGGAAGGTTTTTGAGTTGTCTTTGGTACTGTCATTCATAGGAGTCACCTCACACTATATTTAGCATAAATTCTTCAAAGCTTCTTGCATGTCACTAGCACCTTTCCCTAATTTCTACTGTCACCTGGTTGTTTCACTGTTAACTGCTTTTTACTATTTTAATCATTTTAATTGGCATCTGGCGAAGACTGAGTTAGATGCCTGTGCTCACACAGTCTGGAAGTCAGGACTGTATTTCTAGGCTGCACTCAGCTGAAGTTGTCCTCTCATGGTCACTGATGCTGTGTGCTGAGTGATGAGCCCACTCATGCGCAAAGGACGAGTAACGGGCATTTTACTGCTCTCCCTTGAAATGCAGACGTTCTTCACTTGGCTGTTTTCATCTTTCCTTCCTCTTAGCTCTATAATCTCAACTCAAGACATCTTCTCTCTTGGCTTGGGCTGTTCCTCTGTACAGATGACCATAGAAATACAGATATAGATATTGATACAGCTATGCAACCCTCTCTCTGGTCCTAAGTCCTAACCTTGCTCCCAAACTCCAGATTCACATCTTAAAATCTTCAAATATCATGCTTGACATTTTTACATAGGTGTCCCAGTAGTGAGAAAACATAATAACATCCAAACCAAACATCTGATTTCTCCACAAGTCTCTCCTCTTCCTGTGTTCTCTATTTCTGTCCTTGAGGACTTAGAAAACCTCACCATCGCTGTCCTCCCACATTCAATCAGTCACTGTCTTCTTTCCTGACCTCCAAATTGTCCCATCCTTTCCTTTTCATTTCAATTACCCTGGTTTGGGTTCCTATCATTTCTCACCTGAATAAGTAACTTTTTTTTTTAAAGATTGGCACCTGAGCTAACATCTGTTGCCAATCTTCTGTCTTTTTCCTCTTCTTCTCCCCAAGGCCCCCCGTATGTAGTTATATATTCTAGTTGTAGGTGCTTCTGGTTGCGCTGTGTTGGACACCACCTCAGCATGGGCTGATGAGTGGTGTCCAGTCCGCATCCAGGATCCGAACCGGTAGAACCCGGGGCCGCCAAAGTGGAGTGCGTGAACTTAACCACTCGGCCTTGGGGCCGACCCTAGCTGAAGTAATTTGATGATTTGATTTCCTGGCTTCCATTTCTCTCTGATACTTTCTCCCTCCATGGCTATGAAGCTTCCTAAGGAAGCTCTAACCATACCACTCTCTTTCTCAATTGTGTTCACACTCCTCAGTGATTACAGAATACAGTTAGTATGGTGCTCAAGGCCCTCGCAGATTAACCTTCTCTCTACTTTTCATGCCCACCACCCACTGTCTCCAAGCCCATCCCAAAACTCTGAACTCTAGTCACTCTGGACTGTTTGCCATTCTCCAAACAGCCTTGTCTTCAAGCCTTCATCCTCTGCTCATAGGTTTCTTCTGTCTAGATCAGAGCTATACAAACTGTCTTCGCTTGTAATAAGCATGGGTTTGTTACTGGCCCATGATGAAATAAGTAACAGAAATTGACAGTAAGCATTTAGAAATTTGTATGGCAACTTGACAAAGTAACTTTATGTTTGCTGAATGTAATATGGGCTTGTATTTTGCATGTTATTTTTTACACCATTTTTTTTAGTAATTCATTTCTATTTTATTTTATAAAAGTATTGGTTCATGATCAATTAGAAAAAAACCTGGCCCCTCTCCACCGAAGGTTTGAGAAGCTCTGGTCAAGACTGCCCTTCTACTCCCATCCTTAGAGGTTACCAATTGAAACCGAGCTCATCCTTCATGGTCCAGCTCAAATGACACTTCCTCTGTGAGTTTTTCCCTAACTATCCAGTCTAGAAATTGCTCACACATTTGTCTACATAACCATAGCACTTTGTTTAAAACATTTCTGTGGCATTTTCCATGTTGTGTCTTTTATTACAACTATACATGTCTTCTTCCCTTGCTTAGTCATTGAAGGCAAGAACCCTTAGGAAAAATAGATATTCACTAAATGTCCACTGGATGAAACACCGTTATTATAGACTAAATACAAGGAATGGGGAAATTCTTTCCATTCTTTACATATGAGCAAAGTGGGTGTGCAGAATAAAGTCTAAGTTCCTTACCTGGCAACTACCTGCCTCTCAGCTTCAAGTCCTCGTCTGCATTCACACTAGGTGGTATCCTGCTTGTGACTGGCCCTCAGCTCATTCTTGAGACCATGCAGTCTCCTGCCTTTGTCTATGCTGTATCCTCTGCCGGGACATTGTTTTCACCCTCCTTTGGTTAATACTTGTGTGTCCTTCTAGATTCAGTTCATGTATGCTTCCCTTCAAAATCTATCCTAGAGTCCCCTTCCTCTGGGCTTCCACTGCACTCCATGCATTCCTCTGCCTAGACACTTACCATATTAAACTGAAATATTCTGGTCTGGTGACCATTTTCTCCACTCCTCAAGACTATAGTACAGGGACAATATCTTATTAATCTTTGTGTCCTCAGTGCCAAGCACAGTGCATGTCACGTGCCAGTGTTCAAAAACAGTATTTATCTGAACACAAGCTCATTTTGAAGCATTCAAGGAAAAAAAAGGAACATAATTGTTGGTTCATGGAGATATCATGTTAGCCGAAGCAATCAGAGAAAGGCTAATTTAGTTTAGCCTGAGAATAAAATTACTGATTGTAGATCAGAAAAACACTGGAGAGAAGACAGGATTAAAATCAGTGGCTTTTTTTGGTAGAAATGGCTATTTTCTTTTGTTAGAGAATGCTGGAATCAGAGATTCAGATTCTGAACCGAGCATAATTGAAATAATTATAGACTTTATTATTCCGATGAGAAAATTCTTATTACTGATTCATAAAAGGTCTATTATCCAGGACTTTAAGATATTCCATATAGAATCCAGTCAAGAAGCAAAGGAAGATCACTGGGGACAGCTTTCCTAATTGAGAAGGATGACCTGTGCTGCAACAGAGGCACATGCTGAAGCAGACGTTAACATGGATGGCAACATTTCCTGTTCCTCAAATCTCAGCCCAGCCACTCGGAATCAAAGCGTGGGCCCGAAGCTGTGCTTTGGAAAGTCATCTCAAGTGATGATTTGCTAGTTCCTGGCCAGACTTTGTGCTCTTCACCAAGGAAACACCCGTGGTTACTGGGATTGCACAGCAGTTCAAAACAGCTGTAAGTTATTAGTCAATTAGAACCCAACAGAACTGGCAGAAGATGCCAAAAAAGGAACCAATGTTTTTGTTACAATGTTAAGATTCATATTCTGCATGAGTCCCTGTAGCCAGTATCCTGTATCCTGGCCAGTAGCTGAATTTTTAACTAGCACTACCTCTCTAAATTGAGGACTAGATGGCCTACCTGAGCATAACACTTGTGTGGATTAAAAATGAAAATTCAATAAGGGAAACACTTGAGAATGCTGTGTGCCATTTGTATAATAAAGCAAAATGTTTTATGAGTAAAAGTCAGAATTACACTTTTTACATAACTGTAGCGTTGGAAGAAAATAACAGAGACCAGACAGATAAGAGGGACCTGAGCTTTGGGCTCAGACCTTGCTTCACTCGCCACATGACCCAGGACAAGTTACATCATCTTTCTAATCTTCAGTTCCCTCAGTATAAAGTAAGAACAAAATGTCCATATTTCATAAGATTGTGAGAATTGAAATAACTTACATGTTTCAGTTTCCTTATCTATCAAATGTAGAAAATAATACTTACTGCTTATTATAAAGATTAAATAGCACAATGAATGTAAAGTACTGGCCCGCAGTCCAGGCTGACGAATATTAGCAAGTACAACGAAGGTAAGGAGGAAGCTAATTCTTCTGCAGAGAATGCTACGTGCTAGGCACTGTTTTAAATAGTTTTCATGAGTTTATCTTCCTAACTGCCCTATTATCTATCATTCCCATTTTACAGTACCCAGGTTGTCTGGTTCCAGAGGTGGCACTATTAGTCATTAAGTGATGATGATGATGGAGGAGATCTTGACGATGAGGTTGATAATATAAGGCACCTAATAGAGTGCCTGGCACGTGGTAATTGCTCAAAAAATGCTTGCTATTATTAAAATGCTGGTATTATTTGTAAAGATTTCCAGAGATGAAAGTCATACATACACGTAGGTACTCACTCAAGGATTAAATTACTTTTATCCCCTTTCTTATATCTTAAAATTCTTTCTTGCTATTTTCTTTTTTTCAGATTTCCAGAAAAGAAGAGAATAACAACTTCCCTGGAATAATTACTCTATTTGAGGATATTTAGAAAGTTACTAACCCCAATCCCTTTACAGATTTTTTCTCTAGGAGCCAATTTCTGTTTTCCATCTATTTAATCTTATTTGTTGCTCTTCCTTGAGCCCTTCACAGTTTCCTTTTATTTCTCTCTTTTAAAAGTGAAAGCAAAACTGGACACTGTTTTCTGATACTGGTCTCACGACTGTGGGGTTTAGTAGGAGTCACTCCTTAATGCTAACCTTAATTCTAACCCAGCCTTAATTTGTGTTCTACAGTAAGAAGTCACAGTAATGGGTGTGACTTTTGTTCCTTTGGCTGATCTTGTAAATATAATCACTTATCTTAAAGGGTTGATGTGATGATTAAATGCAATGATGTTTGTAAAAGTAATTACAGAACGGTGTCCAATGAATATCAATCAAGACATTAACTAATACCAGATGAGGATTCGGATTCCTTCAATTAAAAATGTATTCCTGTATCCTTTCTAGTACTGTGAATCCTCCAATGGCCTGTCTGTCCACAGGGTAAAACCCAATGCCGTTTGCATGTTCTCATGGAATCCAGGGCTAGCCACGATCTGGCCCCTATGACTTTGCCAGCCTTGTCCCTGGCCATTGTCTCTCACCACATACATGCTCTTCGCAGTCACACTGCACAACTTGCCCTTGTACATGCTGTGTCTGATGTCTGGAATGCCCTGCCTTCTCAAGCACCTGGGAAATTCCTCAGCATCTTTCAAGAGTGAACTCAAGCATTACATTCTCCGTGAAGACTTTCCTCCTTCATCCCATAGCATCATGGGCATACTTCTCTACAGAACTTAAGAAATTATTTGCTTGTCTTCTTTGTGTTCCTTCTTTGAAGGCAGGGGTTACATTTTGCTTTTCTATCTCTAATGCCCGGTATGCATTAAGAACTTAAGAAATGAATGAATGACTGAACTATACTCACTTTTCAGTCATAGGACAAGCACCATTTCCCACTACCCTCATCCCTGTGAACCTCATGTGGCTCTTATTCACCAATTGTCTTGCCCTGCAGCTCAGAGCCCACCCTGCAGTTGCCCTCAATGCCCAAAGCAATGAGCACTTGTTAAGCGAGTGACTAAAGAAGAAAATTCAACCATTCAATTGTTCACATAGTTTATGTTGTTCACACAGTGTATATAAGATTTTATGCTGTTTTATCCTAAATAATCATATACGGATTTTAAAAAAGCAAATGACTTAATTCTTAATATTCCTCAGATTTTGAAATTAGACATTTAGCTAATCATTATAGAGATCTTTCCTCTTCCTTTCCTCTTGGAAATGATAGAACTTTTCCTAATATCCTGATGGAGTTTAGATCTTTCAAAAAATGAGGCTTTCTCAGAGTTTGAGTTAAATGGTGGATTAAAACTATATCACAGGGGCGGGCCCAGTGGCACAGCAGTTAAGTGCGCACATTCCGCATTGGCGGCCTGGGGTTCACCAGTTTGGATCCCGGACGTGGACATGGCACTGATTGGCAAGCCATGCTGTGGCAGGCGTCCCACATATAAAGTGGAGGAAGATGGGCACAGATGTTAGCTCAAGGCCAGTCTTCCTCAGCAAAAAGAGGAGGATTGGCAGCAGATGTTAGCTCAGGGCTAATCTTCCTCAAAAAAAAAAAAAAAAAGGCTATATCACAGAATGTCTTACCCCCAATATCTAGCAAATAATAGTAAAATTTACCCCCAAAAGAATAATTATAAACAAGAACCAAAGAGGGAAATTGTATAACTGAAGGTAATCGACTTCAAACACTTCATGGAAAGGAAACAGAAGATTCTAGAGTAGAGTGGAGAAGCACGTCACTGCCCAGCTCCTAACCCTGCCCCTTCCTCCCCTGAAATGAGGCTTCTCCCTCTCTTTCGGGAAAATAATCTTACTTCATTTGTGATTTTAGAGAATACTTAGTCCTTCCTTAATTATCTGTGCAAATTGGCCAGAACACGATTTCAAATGTAAAATCTCTGAATCACAAGTCGTGGCTTAGAAAATAATGAAGCATCTTAATATTTTTAGGGGCAATGGCAATATTAACTGGTTCTGAGGCAACCACAGTCTAAAACTGCAATAAGGCAGGTAATGTGGGGCGGGGGAAGGTGGGAGGAGAAGCCAGGGGTCATAGAGAATGCAGCCTGGCTGATCCAAAATGCTCCTCTGTCTCTCCAGTCAATGACAGTAAAATGATTCGTAGGAAGAGAATTCTATTTGTGAATTTCTAGTAGAGGTAGGATGCTTACAGATCTCATATGTGGGGGATGAGGAAATATGGTGTCTTCTAGGGTTGCTGGTGAAATTACTGCTCCCTGGGCAGGAGGGAAGGTGAGGTTAAATATTTTTCCTTGGAAAACTCAACTAAGAAAGCAATGGAATGACCCGCAGTTTTATGCAAACATTTTGGCATTGATTAATTTTTCTGTCTAGCTGATCAGGGTTTGGATAACTTTCTCCAACAGTTTTGGGCCCATATTGTTTTCTTGGTCCATAAATGGAGGATTACCTGTAAATTATCCAGGATGATTCGGAGGGAGTGCACCTGCCTTCGAACAGCACCTGAAAACCTTTCATAGGTTGTGGCATCGTATTCACTCATCTGGATCTCCTTTAGCCTGAAATCAGAGGGGGCAAAAAAGACAACAGCTGAAATCATGCAATGTGGGTCTTTTACTTCCATTCATCTACTGCTAGACTCTTTGGTAATTCAGGTTGCCGTGGAGGAGAAAAGGCAAGCAGTGATGTCTCCAGCTAGGAGTTTCAAAGGAGGGGAATGTCCAGTGGTGTGCTGGTAAATGGTTAACAAGTCGCCCTCCAGGACAAAAAAAAAGGCCCCGATTTGTAGTATTTGCTGATTTCTGTGGTGTAAATACTCCCACCACGATAGATTTCAAGCTACCGACAGTGAAGTCACTGAGAACTGAGTTAGAAAGAAATGCGTGCAATTGGCTCTCATAAGCCAGTGAGTCAGCTCTGTAGCACACCATTGCTATATTCCAAAGACATGTCACGATGTTGGCAGCTGGTCAGTTCATGTGGCAGGTTCCTAGAAGAGTTCCCATGGGCTGCTTTTTAAGACCAAGGACATAAATTTGGTTGACCAAGATAACAGCCAGGCCTGAACAATGTAATTTAATGTGTTGCTACGTAAAA
Source organism: Equus asinus (assembly GCF_041296235.1). NCBI lineage: Eukaryota > Metazoa > Chordata > Mammalia > Perissodactyla > Equidae > Equus > Equus asinus. The sequence goes on along the minus strand of NC_091800.1, from coordinate 32,577,386 downwards.
TATGAGGGTTTTCTGAAATTGCTGACTGTGTACTTTTAGTAGGATAACTGTGTTTTAATATAATTGTGGCTCTGAAATTCTATCCTCTCCCAGTACAGTGTTACTTTTTATCGCTTTTCATCATTTGCTTCCACTGTAGCCCCGCCAGCGCACTTGCAGTTCCCTGAACGCATCATGCGCCTGTGACTCGGAGCTCCTGTGTAGGCTCCTCTCCCATGTGGAGCTTCCTCTCCCTGCCTCTTCTCCTATAACTCCCACTTACTCTGCAAGACTCAAATCAACGATGACCTCCTCTAGGAAGCCTGCACTGATCCCCAAGTCTGTCTTCTGTGCTCCCGTATCACTTCACACTTAACTCTGTCAGAGCATTTACTACCCATATGCTACAGTTGTCGGCCTCCTGTCTCTCCAACTAGGCTCCTTTAGGTAAAGGCTGAGTCTTTCTCATCTTTATACGTAGAGTGCTTAACATGGTACCTAGCATATCATAGGTGCTCCAAATAAATTGAAACGGATGACTGGATGACTGAAATAAAAATAAGACTCAGGATAATTTAAAATGCAGCCTCTTAAATTAATCAAAAGGTTCATTCACTGAGCGAACCTCTCTTGGGTTTTATAGTGTTATATCCATAATGAACCAATTTGATCACGCATTTCTATAAATTTCTATAAATGTAAAGGGTGATGATACTAGGACAGGAAGTAATGAATGCATGTCTCCAAAGCCTAACAACAACCAAACAGTCTAAACTGCGGTGTGTGTATGTCTGTGCACACACGCATGCGTGCAGTGTTGGAGGTACGGATCCTAGGTGTATAGCTGAGACTCTTATCTAAAGTATATATATATCACTTTGGGCTGGAACAGAAACCCAAATGCTGAATGAGAATGAAAGGTCTCTACTCCTTCCTGTCAGGCTGAGCACTGGGAAGAATCCATCCATCAATCCATCCATCACAGGGCAGAGTTCTAGAGGCTTATTAGAAGCACACTGGGTCAGGCCTTGACTGCCACAGGGCAGATTTGCAATCCTGCCCTACTCCCGGCCTAGGTTAGCGAACACCAGCTCAGGTTTCAAGATCCAGCTAGAAGGCCGCATCCTATGAAGTCTTGCTTGATCCCTCCAGTAAAACTGATCACTCCTTTCACGTGTCTTCTACAGAGACCTACTATGGAACTTCATTGCTTTTGGTAGACGCGTCTATTTCCCTCTGTCACAGTATTTTCAAACTTTATTTTCCACAATAGGAAATACGCTTTACATTGAGATTTAGCACACACAAACGCACATGTGTGTGTATAACCGGACCAAAAATTTAATGAGAAATGCATTTACTACATATGTTGCACACTGATATTTTCTCATCTATTCCTCTGGAGAAGAAATAAATCTTATTTTTTCTTTGAATCTCCGGTACCTAGCACAACGCCTGGAACACAGTGGCACCGAATAAATGCTGTTGGATAGTACTTAGAAAACACTGAGTATCAAAAGGTAAATACTATCTGAATGGTTGTCACCTAAGGTGACATGCCAAGGTGCTCTTCGAAATCTACTTTACTCTCTGTTCTGAAGAACAAGAAGCATGTGTATAGCACTTGCCCTCCTCACAAGACCTATTATGTTGAGTTTTGGCAATCTCTTAAACCCCTCTATAAACTTTCATTAGATTAAGTTATGTCTCAAGCATCAGGGCTGACAGAAGCTGGGTATAATGAATACTGCAGGATATGCTACCTACCCCTTCATACCCAGGAAGCCAATATGCTCTTTCCCAAAGAAGGGAAATTAGAAAAAACCAGAGACACAGCTTGTCTTTAGCAGGGGGAAAATACACACACACAGATGTGCCAAGGAAGGAGCCAGGCTGTTGGCAAGTCACCTCGGGCAGACTGGTCTTTGCAGAGAAATCAGAATTAGCTCCAGTTATAGGGCTACCTCTGGCATGATCATGTTGCACCCAAAAACACACCACATGCTATTTTCATTATGAAGAAATCTGGAAATCATATTCCAGGTTGTGTCAGCTTTCAGAAAGATCACCTATAAGGTGTTCAAAGCTGATAAATTCTGAAAGATGAAGACTGAAGCAAGGAATGGGGAAAGGAAACAGGAAATTTTACCCTCTGGATCAGATAAGCTTCCCAGTGCTAATATTCTTAAGCCCACAAAACTAGCTGAAACTATGTCTTTCTGCTGCTTTAACCCTGCTCCAAAGTGCAGGGCACAGCTGCTCCACATCTTAGTGATCTATGTGGACTAACTGCATTTTGTTGGCACAGTACACTTTTAAAGGTTATACTTATTGTTACATAAGAGTCTGGGAATTTTAGTTCTCATTTTACTTTTTCTTATAGGTTAGACTTAAATACTACAATTTTGGATTAATTATGAGGAAAGCAAACACAAGCTGAGATCCACTGTATAAGGCTGATTAGTTTTGTAAGTGGTAGTGGGTACAGTTTCCACAGCTGTGCCGACCTTAAACACTCTTCTAAGTGTATAAAAGTACCTCACTGTCTATTTCATTCATATTTTGTTGGTTTAATGTTTCTGTCCTGTTGTCTGCATGTCTTACGCTCATCTACTTCTGTTAGTCTTCCTGAGTTAATCAATTCTTGATATACAGGAACAGGTATCCAACTGAAATCCAGATTCAAGTGGATGCTAACTAAATGCTATGCAGATGATGTCAAGAACCCATTAGTAGTATTAGGCTCTGCAAGGCAACATGGTGGACCTCTAGGCTGATGGATAGGTCGGCTGTCAGCCTGGTTTTAGCCAGCCTCTGAATTGTGTCTTAAAGGGTGATACCATTACTAGTAGGCATGTGCGTATTATTCATTCCACAAATATGCATGAGTGTTTGCCATGTACCGGGTCCTGGGTGTAGGTACTGGGGATACTACAGAGCAAAGCAGCCTGCCCTCAAGGAACTGAAAGTCCGTGGGGAGGCAATAACTATTCGCACAAATAATAATATAACAGAAAAGAGTTATAAGAACTATGGAGAAGAGGTACAGGGCGCTATAAAAGCATAAATGGAGGGATCTGACCTCATTGTTGCCTAGAGTTGCAAAATAGCTTTAAAATGGGACTATTTGATAATAGTGAAGAATTATTACTGTTTTTAGACATGATAATAATATAGTTTTTTGTTTTTTTTTTAGAGTCCTTATCTTTCAGAGACATATTCTGAAATATTTATGATGAAAAGATAGGACATCTCAGATTAGCTTCAGAACAATCTAGGGGTGGGGACTGAGAGGGCAGCCAGATTTTTCTCCTTGAAGTTGGGGGGGACAGGTCCACAGGGTTCATTATATGTTTCTTTCTACTTTGTTTACATTTGGAAAGATCCATAATAAAAAGTTAAAGAAAAATCTTTAGCAGTATTAAACTGAATACTCACCAAATGGGAGTATTTATTACATAAAAGTGGGAAGCACATTTTCCTCTCTGTGCTTTCCTCCGCCCTGTCTTTCTCAGGGTCTCCGTGTTTTCAGTTCTTCTCCCCCACCCTTGCCCGCCTCCTCTGCCTGTCACCCCCCTTATGGTATTCTCTTTCACCTGGACTTACAGTCTTCTCGGCAGCAATTAGTACAGGTGTAGGGTTTTCTCACTTACTCCCTTCCTGATCTCTTCCCTTTCCTCTCTTACATCCACTAAATTTAGTTGCCTTATTATCACAGATGCTCCTCGACTTCTTTCCCCTCTGGGGCAATGAATAAAACCAGATTTCTTATGTGTGTTATGGAAGTCAGAGAAGGGGTTGTATACTTGTGCCCAAGTACTATGAAAAGGCCTTTCTGCCTCCCCATGAACTACTTGTGTGTCAGAGCACTCGATCCATTTGTCCACTTAGGCAAAAACTGAGACTGGACATTTACTTGTGAAGTTTGCACATGGCAATGATAGGAACTCATTAGTTGGGGGGCGGAAATAACACATATCTATTGTTTGGTTCTTTTCCTAAATGGATACTTCATTGTTTATATGAAATGTAGAGCAATATTTTAATTCTAACAAGACCTATCATCATAGCATTCTTCCCATATTTTTTCGAGAAGTTTAAACTGCTCTCATTCCTAACATAGTGATCTGTCCTCATGATCTCTCTGAGAGGAAGGGAGAGGAAAGTCACCTATCTCTAGAAGAGCACATTCAAGCACAGTGAGGATAAATAAATGGTTCAAGGTCTCCAGGGAAGCCAGCAGAAGGGCTGAGGCTAACACTTTTGCCTTATTTACCTGTGGACTACATGAGGGTCCAAAGGCTTGCAGGCTTTCCTGAGGGTGTGGCAGGAGGGACCCACATTTTTGTCCCCATTGTTCTGTACTGTTTACTTGCAGGATGTGTAAGCACGGCACATAATGTAACAGCAGATGTTCTACGTGGGAGGAATTTCATAACACATACACTTGAGCATGTTTTTTTCTAATTGCACCCAGATCCTTTCATTGAGCTCAACGATGTAAATCTGCCTCCCAAACCACTACCAAGTCCCTCAATCCTGAAGGAGATATTGCCGGTTCTTTGGTATTTTTCACTTTTAGCCGAAGAACACATGTGGATGTCTAGTGAAAGCATCATGTGAATTCTTTTCATTTTTTAGATGGTTTCAATCAAAGTAGCCCAGAATTGTTCCAGATCATCTGAAAGCCACAGGCTCGTTGGGCCAGATTTCAAGGCCTCCACCCACCAAGAGGGCCTCCTTATTCAATCACTGCCCACCACCCCCACTTGGTATCCTTTATCCTGGAAAGGCAAGCTGGCTCTCTCCACCATAGACACTATGCTCATCCTACCCTGGTGCCTCTGCTCATTTAGTTTTCCCTTTCTGGAATGGCCAAATCCCGGCTAAGCTCAGGCCCCACCTCACATCAGCCCACTGACCTTGCCCTTCTCTGCACTGCCAAAGGGCAGACTCTGCACTCTGTGATGTCAGCACTCAACAGGAGTGTGTGTGAGGGTGAGAGTGTGTGTGTGTGTGTGCGCTAGTCCTGTCTCCACTTAAGTCTACAAGATTCCTGAGGGCAGAAAGGGACCATCATGTAGAGGTATCTGAATTCTCTATGTGGCTAGGAACAGATGTGGATGGAGTGATTTGTGCTTTAATTTCTCTTAAGAGAAATATCTTCAGGTTTACTTTCTAACGTGCTCAGTTCCTTCTTCTACATAGTCATATGTAATCAATATACTTAAAAGAGCCTGAGTAGAAAGAATGGGGGATTATGTTCACTTGGCTGTCTCCGTTAGGGAGGGAGGTAGCTACAGATTTAGTTTGTGGTCCAAGTTGCTGCATAAGGTGGAGAATCACACAAATCTGGGTCTACTCAGGGTCCACTAGGATATTTCACCACGGCGGCAAACATCACTCTAGAGGCAACGGGGACCACTCACCTCTGCTGAAACGCTTTCTGGCCCATCTCTCTCGCAGCTCTCTTCACCTCCTCAGGAACTGCATCTTTCTCAGCCTCAGAGACCTGGTACACTGTATGGCCTGCATCCAGCCGGTAAGGACCTCCTTTGCCACCTAGACCTGCAGTGTCTCTTCCCCCTGGGAGGAAACCATGAAAATTCAAGTGGTGAGTCTGATCAGGACTACAAAACAAAAGTCAGATCATGAATTTAAGGCAGTCCTGTGAAATATTAATTATACTTAACCAATAATTATTCAAATGATCTTCTTCTGCAAACAAATGGTGTCCCACTGTTTAGGATGCTTTTGCCCTTCCCCATCTAGCCAAATCCTACTTATATTTGGACTGCTAGCAGTCCAAATTTCACGACACCTTATCTGATGACTCTATCTCACAGGGATCAGTACTCCTGTGTTACCCTTTAAAATGTATTTTTCTTGGGGCCAGCCCAGTGGGATAGTGGTTAAGTTTGTGTACTCCGCTTCAGTGACTTGGGGTTTGTGGATTAAGATCCTGGACACAGACCTACACACTGTTCATCATGCCATGCTGTGGAGGCAACTCACATACAAAATAGAGGAAGATTGGCACAGATGTTAGCTCAGGGCCAATCTTCGTCAAGCAAAAAAACCCAAAAACCCCACATATTTTTCTTTTCTCTCCAACTATATGATGGATGGGATCATATTTTATATATCTTTGTACCTCTGCACCTATAAGAGTAGCTTGAACATCATAAATACTTAGCTTGTATTTGTTAATTAAATGAACAATACTCCTCTTCTCTCACGTTACCCTATTTTTCCTTAAAATAAGAGAAAGACAGCTACGCTATAGAAACCATTTCCTCTGTTTTGCAAATGATAAAAATAATGCATAGAGAGGTTAAGCAACCTACTCATGACCTCCTATCAGTGGCTTAGCCAAAGTTAGAAGTCAGTTACTAAACCAACTTTGACTTTTAGCCCAGAGTAATATACAACAGATAAACACTGCCAGCTTCAGAACAGTTTTTCAATATAAACCTAAGTTTACATGCTTGTAAGTGAGCATGGTGTAATATTGTATAAACTACTTATGTTGTAAATATAAATTAAGTGCCTAGAAGACCAGGTAGGTGATATTATAAGAAGTAGTGAGGACTTGGCTAACTAGAGAGGACTTGCCTTGTCTAAATACACTCAAATTCAAATTATGTTAAAATATTACAGTGACCCCCAAAATGCATATATTAGCTAGATTTGGCCTCTGGGCTACCAGTTTATTATCCCTGCTGTATACAAATAAAAATACTAGTAATCAGTTTCTTTTGTTCATTCACACATAACTTGAGAACTTAGCAAAGAATCCAATATTAGAGGGGTAGCATAATACTGTATAGTATCCAGTAGTATAGCATAGTATAGTTAGTGTAGTATAGTATAGTGTAGTGTAATGTAGTATAGTATACTATAGTGTAGTATAGTATATTCTAGCATTATATAGTAAAGTATTGTATAGTTAAGCCAGATGGCCTGAGTATGAATCCTGGCTCCGATGCACCACTAGTCATGTGTCCTTGAGGGAAGTTCCTTAACTACTCTGGGTCTCAGTCTCCTCATCTGTAAAATGGAGATACTAATATTATTTACTCTATGTGATTGTCATGAGGCTAAAATGCTTAGAACAGTATTTGGCACAAAGTAAGAGCTATACGAGTGATCACTCTTACTATTACTATTTAGACAACTTCCAGTCACATAGAATGAGATCATTTTTAAGTTTCATAAAGTGGAAATTTTGAAAGCTTTTAGGCTTTGGTTAAATTATGTTACATTTTTCTTTTCTCCCTTGGAGCCTTAATTGGTCTAATAAGTTAAAAGTAAGAACTCAGCATGCACTGCTTCCCTTATCAAAGTCCAGGTAGGTCATTTCCTTTTGGGAAATACCATGAGAACAGCCTATCAATTATAGTATGTTTATCCTTTGAATCGAGCACATCTTATTTCATTTTCATTTAGAAATTGGTGTTGGAAAATTCCTTCTTGGATGTGTGTGATTCCTGGCTCTCACTCATGGACAGCCTGTATGCAGAGGGGACCAGTAACTGAACAATGACAATGAGCTGGAGGTGGAAAAGCTGTTTCTGTGACCTGACTCCCTTCCTACAGGAGGTTCCCCGTGGGTATATAGGTGGATCATGAATTAGAGCTTAAAACTTCCTAGGCGCTGAGATGACATCATTTTTAGTGAAAGGAGGAAACGACCCACAACCCTTTAGAAGCTGGTGTGAGTGATGGTCAGCATGAGTCACATGGTCCCTCGAGAAAGTCATACTGGGGTGGAGCCAGCACCAGGAGAGAGTTCTTCATGACCTCCACTTCCAAGAGCCTTTAATTTGTACTACTTAAATGGAAATGCTTGCCAGAGGTTCGAGAGTTCAAGGCATAATCTTGAAGCTGACCTTAGACATCCTTCATCAGTTCAGAAGATAAGGGGGGGAATAGGCAAGGGAGGGGCTTTGGTGATGAGAAGGGAATCAAATGACTTGTTAGGTCAGAACTAAGTTCAATGTAGAGAATTCTGAGGGAAAAGAATGACACAAAGAAAAAGAATCTGAAGCAAAGGAGACTTGAAAAATAGAAAAATAAAGGCTAGGGGAAGCAAAAGCAGGGTCTTCAGCCTGGTCGGAGATGTGAAGTAGCAGATTCAAACTGAATAAAAAGCAAAAACCTCCATGCCAGAGTAGTCCACTGCTGGTAAACCTACATCTGGCCAGCTCGTTCCACAATGCATCCCATATGGATTAAATCTTGCTGGCTTGACACTAATTTCCAGATCAAAGGACATTTCTAAAAATACCCTTTCTTTAGAGCTCATGCTTGGTGAATAAACAAAGTAGGCAAGAAGTCCACAGACCTATTTGATAGCACATTGTCCCAGCACAGAAACTCATTTCCTCCAAGGCTGTCAAGGCCAAGAGGCAGAGACCATCCTAAGGGAAAGCGAAGCACGGAGCTCACGCCAGCACTCCTCACGGCTGAGATAAGATCAGACAGTGTGCGCACAGTCTGGCCCTATTCCTGTGGCCCAGCAGATGTGTCTGCTCCAGCTGCCACGGAGGAAAGAGGAAGACAGCAGTCATGGGAACAATGCTCTAGTCAGGCAGCCAAGAGGAAGTAATGGACCACAGCCATCAGTTCAAGCCGCAAACACTCTCTTATCTCAAAATCCTACATCCTCAACATACTCACTTCTGACATGTGGAAGACAAGGACCATTTCTTTTCAAACTCAGCTGGTCAAGAAAGAATTTACTATAGATTTCTGGCATGATCCCAAGGGCACGGAATTTAAAAGAAGGGATTAACACTTTTAATGAATACATTCTTCATGCCAGGTCTTGTGGTCAGGGCTTTGCAAAGATAATCTCATTTAATCCTTACCACAACCTTTGAGGCAGTTAATATTATCCCCCATTTACTGATGAAGCAACTCTGGGATGGTCAGAATGGCCTTAGGTCATAGGGTAGCAAAGTCTCCAAATGCCAGGGACTCCAAATGCCATGGTTTTTCCATGACTCGATGTCATGCTGAGACAGAGGGCAAAAGCATGATCCAGGTGACTAATGGGGGAGGCAGAGAAGGCAAGCTGGTCCCTGACCCTTCTTAGGGGTGGTGTGCTGTCTACATGGGCTTGTGAAGTCTCAGGAAGTCTGACCAGGGGGAATGCCAGTGCAACCAACCTGTTCCGCCAGCCCAAGTATTGCCGCCCACATGTGGCATGTTGTCTGGGTCCTCCTTCCCATGTTTGGGGGAACTCACGTCTTCACCACTATCTCTGTTGATTGTTATCTAAAAATGAAGAATTGAGACATTATCACTATCCATGACCAACACCAGGAACTGCAGGACAGAAAGAAGAATTCTTTTCCTCTAAGTCCTTAAGATATCTCATAACCCCAGGCCACAGGACATAATAGATGCTGTTAGTGTCTGGCAAAAATTTCATCACATTTTTGGAAGGAGACATTTAATTTTTTAAAAAATTCCTTTAAAAAAAGAAAAAGAGCTGGGCTGGGCTACAGTTTCAGAATTCTCTTGGTGCATAACATGCCTCGGGCACTTACACAGGGAACAAGACCTACCAGAAGCAAGAAAAATGGATTTCACCAGAGACCGACACTCTCCCAATGGTTTTAAAGGGTCACTGCTTGGCTGAGTCATAGCTGATATATATTTACCTATTTAGTTTCCAAAGAAATCCCATTCCTCTGAGAAATGTCGTTTTATATAAAATACATGGAAAAGAAAAACAGAAAATGTATCTACATGTGCCTTAGTGAAATATTAAGTGTTGTTATATGCACAGACACTAGAAACTGCTTATTTATTTTCTGGAGACACTCTAATTTTATTATGGTATTTTGTAGCTTTCCTAACTCATCTTTATTTTAAAACCGGATTGACCATTCCTGCAGTTTGAACAGAATAAGCGGTACTTTGGCCTTCCTCTGTGAGAGCCAGTGGCTCATTGGTTCCTAATTTCATTCAGCACAGATTCACGAAAAGGACTGATAACCACACAGGAATTCCAACGCTAGTCATCAGTTCAGTGACTCAAAGTAGTCATGTTTCATGTACCCTCTGAGCCTGTTCTCAAACGTAATGATTTTCAGGGTAGACGAGATCTGATATCCATTTATTTGTTTAAATAAGACTTACAGAAAATGTACTGACAGGACATCATGCGAAATACCATGGGGCCTACAAAAGCCATGGAGGATTGGTCACTGCTCTCCAATTGCTTACATTAGAGCAGGGGAACTTGCCAATGGACCTGAAGCATGATGCCAGACCAGCCTTTAGAGCTCACCCATTCCTTGTTAGTACATAGACTTTTCATTCTAGATGGCAGGGTTAATGAAGGAAGGTAGGTAACTTAAGGTCTTTGCAAATAAAATGGATATTAAGAATGAATTCAACATAACTTCCGTTGTCTTATGTCCAGACTAGTTCATTTCAAATGTTATGACATTGTAAAGAGATTTTCATTAACTGGACCTTTCTGCCAATAGCTTTGGCAGCATCAACAGAGTTTTTATCATCACTTCAGCATACTTTAAGAAAATTTAGCAGCCAGGACATGATAATTGATATGAATTCTACACACACAATCATGCTCTAAAAACAGGTGAAAATAATTTTTTTCTCCTTTTTAAAATTAAACTATGCAGAATAGCTAGCAACATTTGGAGAACAAATGAACATTTAAAATACTTTCCCCAAAACTTGCCACCGCTTTCCAACTTGTCCAGAGGTAATATAAGAGATATGCAGTAAATTAAACTATGCATACTGACTACAAGAATTCTAGACCAGGACTACTACAATTTTCTGTGTTGATGGAAATGTTTTACAACTGTGGTGTCTAATACGGTAGCCATTACCCCAAGGTGGTTATTGAGTTATCGAGGACTTGAATTTTTAATTTTATTTAATTGACTAAAGTTTAAATTTAAATAGCCACATGTGGCTACTGGTTATCTCATTGGATAGCACAGCACAAGGACAACCTTGCCTCAGCCTGGGAGATACTGTTTGGAGAGCTTTGTAGCATCCTGCAGGTGTTCTCCATGAGAAAGGAGAAAAACAAGGAACATTTCAAAATTGGGATGGGGTTTTACTCTGTTGTTAATTTAAGAAACCTATATAAAAGTTATGACTACAATCTGATTTTTTAAACAAACACAATGGAACTTACATATGGAGATACATTTATTATAATATGAAGATAAGCTTATTTTTTACACACAGTTATATTTATGACAATAATCCTGTCACTACTCAAAACGTTTCTGGACTCCTTCTGGAATGATCTGCAGAATCCATGGCAGATTCTTTTCTAATATCTTTAATAGTAGGAATTATGTGTTCTTTAAAGATAGATTTCATTTTTAAATAACATCCAATGGATACTTGGAGTTGATTTCTGGTATAAACTATTTGCTAACTTGCTACGTACCCTTTGCCAAAACAATTAACTTCTCTGGGCCTCCATTTTCTCATTAGAAACTAAAGGAGTTAGACTAAATGATTTCTACCATTCCACCTGGCGTTGACATGCTCTGACTGATTCGATGATTCCAAGTCTGGCAAATAAGGCGATCAAGCTGGGTTTTTATTCAAAACCAGGTACAATTATACAATAATGAGACTAGTTTGCTTGTAAGAGTTGTGACTCTTCCACAGGCCAATTCTAAAAGATGAAGTTCCTACAATGTCTGAGCAATGACAGCATTAGTGGAATTAGGTAACTTAAGGTCTTTGCAAAGACCGTTCCTCACTTTGGGGTAGGTCTGTGTGTGTATTCAGGTACATTACTTAAAAATAAATAAAAGGACTTCAGAAGAGGTATAGAAAGAAAATTCCTATGTGTCTAGTAAGCTTATTTTCATCAAAAATTAGTTATCTCCTTTAGACGTTTCATACATCCGGCTGTAAAAGTATAGCCTTGTAAGAAAGAGTATAAAAATGATGGCACAAGGCAAAAGAAAAAAACCCTCAAGTTGCCCCCTCAGTTACCTCCAAAATCATGCTCTTAAAGTTGCAAAGACACCAATAATGGGCCATCAGGAAAGCAGAAAATTGGCTATGAAATTTCTGGGCAGAAAGGAAGTGGCAACAGTGTTCTTTGCCACCTGTGTGTCTTGCCAGGCCATCTGCTGGGAAATGACATTACTTACACTGCCAACAACAAGGCAGCCCCACACCAACCCCAAATGGGAGTCTAGAGATGTTTCCAAATTGACAAATTCTAGACAAAAACAATCATCTGCCCAAACCTGATTTATTTCAGAAAAACATATACCATAAAATACCAGGGATATTTACTTAAAAGCAAGGCATTTGGGAAGTTTACCTAATTTTGAGTCATTTTATGAATGCTATTATACTCACAGGAATGTATTTCTCTAGGTGAGGGGGGGAGGAGTACCTCTGCCAAGGGGTTTTCAAAGCCATTTTAGGACATCTCGTACATGAATTGACAATGATTCATAAAAGGTACAAAGCAGGAAGCCTAGAACAGTCTAGCCCAGGACAGAAACTGGAACAGATAGTAGGGAAGGCCTATTATTTGAGGAAACTTGTTTCCTGGGGACAGACGTGTGCTATACAGCCACTGCTCATTCAGAAAGTTGACAAACCGCTGAATGTTTTGAAGAATGTGTTAAGAACTTGGAATGCATTTCCTTTGAGGGTTGGTTTCATCTAGAAAGAGCTCAAGCAAGTCTTTCCAATTACTGAAATAGACACTATTGTATTCAGTTAAATGGATCAAAATTTTCCCCAAACTACAAAATATTGTGGACCCTTACAACTTTTGACACAAATTGATGCACACGCTGACACCTTTGAGGTGTTTCTCATAGCTGACACAATCTACTTCCATTTAGGTTAGTGTGCTATAATCCTAAGAATTGTTATCCACTTCCATATGAATTAAAATGGAAAAAACATGGATCTTGTAAATTATAACTCATAAAAATGTTCCAGAGTGAAACAACGCAAAGCCAGAGCAGGGGAGGGACATGGCTCACTGAAGCCCTATAATTCTGGGCAAGGCCCATGTATTTCAGGCTCCTCCTCAAGTTCATTATTTTTAAAAAACCATCAGTAAAGTGATATAAATAGCCAGAATATAATCCTGGAGAAAAGTTAGCTCTTGGAGGTATGACTGGGCAGAGCTGATCCCCATTTTCCAGCTGGAGACTAGGTGTGGCACAGTAGACATTTCTAGTCGCCTACCCAACACACTCTCTCTTTCTTCTTTTTAAACAGAAGTCAGATGAATCATGGTTGGCAGGAATTAAGCACAGCAATCCCATTCTCCTTTGCTAGTGATTGGTCTAGGGGAAGGCATGTGACCTAAGATGTAGGAGAAAGTGTGTCAGGAGGTTTCTGGGAAAGGTTTTCCTCCTAGGTGAAAGAAGAGCTGTCTCATTGCCCTGGACGCACCGCCTTCCTCTTCCCTCCAACACACATGCACTTGCTGCCTTGGGACACAGAGTGAGGATGTGATGCATAGAGCTTTAGCCTCCATCTGGTGACCATGCGGCAACAAGAAGGTGGCAGAGGGAAGGAGGGAGGAACCTACGTCTCTGATGGCACGGGTGAGCTACTGAACCAGCCCTGGAGTCACTTACCTCTGACCTTCTACATAAGCAAATAATAAATGTCCTTTAGTTTAAGCTACTGTTAGTTGGATTTTCTGCTACTTGGAGTCAATTGCATGCAAACTAATTGATTCATGTATTGAAGGGTGAATGAGAGGCAGCAGGGCAGAAGCTATTGTCTTGACCTTTTGGAGGATATCTTACTTCTAACATGAAGATGTGCTTTGAATTTTCTGACATCAAAAATTGCCATAATAATATCAGCATAGAAATCCTACTTATTACAGTTGCCTACGATTTTCTTGATTGATTAACAGGCAATTGAATGCATTTCTTCATTCATTCTCTTATTCAAACATTTCTGTGTATGTTTATTGTACATCTACTATTCACTGGGATATGGAGATACATGAAATATGATCTTTGCTTCTAGGAGGATATTGTATAAAGGGGAATAAAGTCACAGCACAGGGTGATACAGGCCATAAAAAGGTACTGAACACATCTGCCTGAAACATATTATTGTCTGGGGTTATTCTTACCCACAAGTTAGAAATTTCTTTCATAGATAGAATAAGACTCACATTAATATGTCCCTAGGAATGATAGTCTTTCATATAAAGACAGGTAGTTTAAAAAAAAGCTGATCCTCACTGAGTTATCATAACTAACATGTAGCTTCTACAATGATAATGCGTGACAAAAATATCTTTGTCCATAGGTAGCTTCTGCGTGTTCCAACTTCAGTCTCTAGCAAAGCCATCAGGTATGCAATTTATCTTCAGCTCTTCCCTGGCTGGTGGCAACATTTGCATTTAAATACTCAATGACCTCCTGCCATCTTTAATCCTTCCTCACTCACAAAACACAGGGAAGGATTTGATTTTTGATCACTGGTATTAAACAACTGTACTGTAGCTGATACTCATTCGCACTAAACAATTAACCCCAAAGGTCACTCACATTGCAACTGCTTTTATCACTAATTGAGAAATTAAGTCTTTCCTTTGAAAGTCTAGGAATCCGCAAGCATGCAGAGGCAGGGGTAGGGAGTGGGCAGGGGGCATACTAGGCTTATTCCCTGGCCCTGAAGACAAATGCCAATTGGGCTATTGCAACATTACAGGTAAGAAGCAGAATAGGTGGTCTGTGGTCTGCACTGGAGCAGCTCTGCTCTGATGGAGCAGGGAGTGTCTTCTGGCATAGAAAAGGTTCCTGTCCTTTCTCACGGGCTTCTTCAAGTCAAGCAGCAGCCTCTCCCTACTGACTTTGAGCTGGGCCGCTTTGCCCACCTCCCCAAACTCAACCCAACTCTGTATCTTACCCTCTTCTTTCTGCTTGAACACTCCTAGAGACTTACGCATATTTTGCTTTCTGGCACAAGTGATGTGCTTGGTAAATATTTGAAAATATTTGAAACTGTAACCCCAAACATCCCCCTTCCTCTATCTGATGTGATGTTCTGAAATACATCTCTTTATGCATCCTATGTTATTTTTCTATTTGACTTTATAGTTTCTGACAAAGAACTTTCTCACTGGAATGACCCTCTTCACTAAGTCCATTACTATGCAACAAAAACACCCAGTCCAATCAAATGAACGAAACTTTATAGATTTCACAGACTTAGACTAAAAGGAGGGTAAAATATCAATTTATGAATATTTTAGTTTCCCTTTTATTATCTGACAGTAGTACTTGGCACAGTGGCTTATACATACATCCTTGAACATAATAGATGCTTAATAAATATGTATTAAATGCATGTGTGGGAGGCTGCTCACAGACGGAATATGAGTTTGCTCTTCTGTATACAATCCTCTCCACAAGAAGCTGGCAGCTGGCTGTGTGCTGGGATTCTTCCTCGCTGTCTCCTGCCAGCCCATAATTGGCAAACAGCACAGCGGGGCCCAGCCACTGGTCAGTAAAGAGCCATCTCCTAACAGAGGCAGGAAACACATGGCTCCGTTGGCTCTGGGTTGTTCTTAAATCCTGATCCTGCACCTCCCTCAGCTTGACTTTGATCCCTACCAAGGCCTCAGCTCAGTTTCTGGCTGGACCCCCTGCTGGGCCTGAGATGACTCCATGCCATGGCCTCCGAGTCTGTGGATAGTGGCCTCTCTCCTTGCTCTCTGGCTCAGACAGAGCTGTTTGAATGGCCGTCCAAAATAAAATTATGAGGTTGCAGAATTCATCCAAAGCAACCTCTCACTTACTATAGAGTACTTTATTCATCTCTTTCTTCTATTTAAATTCAAACAGGAACAAAAGACGAAGAATACTTTTGGAAAATCTGAGAATATGGAGCGTAGATGATGAAATCAAGAAGATATTTCATGGGTTAAGATGCTCTAATTACAAACAAATCTTTAAGGGAAACCAAATGTTGTTATCCTTGTGTGTAGGTGAGTGTCAAAAACACATGTTAAAAAAACCACAAATTATTGGCATGGCAACAGTTTACTGGCACAGAAATGCACCCCTCCTGCTGCCACTTGACAGGAGCACATTCAGTATTCTAAGTATTCTCACAAAAACAACTGCTAATTAAATTCAGAGACAGCGGAGGTGGGGCAAACTGTCAGGTCTTAAGTATTCTTACTCTCTCTATTTTTGCCTCCTTTATTTTTAAAAGCCTTCAAAGATTAACATCCAACACTAGGGTGAATTCAGCAGGCCATCAGATCTCCATGGCCAAGGAAAATGTTAGCAATGCAAGGGCACTTCAGCTACAGCAAATAGTGCGCAGATGCTTTGCTTTTGTTGTATGCAAGGTGGCCATACGCAGAGACAATCTCTTGCCATGTACTTGTATCATTATTGAAGCCAAATGACCTCTGATGGCATTTCCTGGCCAGGTGATTTCAGTCTCATGCTGAAATCTGTGCTCTGTCCAAAACACAAAACTTATCTTGTAATTTTTAAAGCCATTGTGCTTTCCACGTCAATAAAATGCTCTAGGCTGTTAAGTGTAGCTAGGAAAAGGCAGGGGGAGTAGAAAAGCCACTCCTACCAGTAGTGGAAGCAAAAGGGGGTTTTAAATATGACCCAGGTTCTAAAAATTCCTGGAAGCACTGGCTACAACTACATGCAAATGGATTTAGCATGGAGAATTCTTTTGAAAATAGGAACGTAACTGAGTCAGTGCTGGACAGGTGATCACGGCACACTCCCTGTTGACAGGTATTTCCAGCATCAAACATTGGCAACTGGTTTTCCATTTTCTTTGTTTCTGTTAAAGTCACATTATGCCACTAGCCCTCATTTCCTCCAGCTATCCTTCAGATAATTGTTGCTTCGCCATCTCAGGCTATAATAATGTTTATGAAGCCACTGCCTACTGATGTTTACGCTGAGTTTCCTCAACCATTTCTTCGAGGCACACAGAGTTCTCATAAAACCTGTGTTTTAACATCCAGCAATATATTCTTCCTTTGCTTCCCACACGCCCAGCACTCTCACAGACTTTTTGACAGCCACTACAGGCCAAAACTACTAATCCGGATATAAAATAATAGCATAAGGAGAGGCCACAGAGAAATAAACTATAGGCACTGTGCGCACACAGAACTTAGGATAGTGTGGTATGTTGCTCATTAGCTGAGAGCATTTATGGTATGTGCTCTAAGGCTCATTGCATGAGGGAAACTTCCAGGCTGCTGCACTAGCTCAAATGGGCTAAGAGTATAAAACACTATTTGGAGCATGGGAAAAACACTTATATTAAGTAACTGTAATGTGTACACTTTTATTATCATACAGCCATATATATATATATATTTTTTTTTTTTGGTTTTTATTTTTGAGGAAGATTAGCCCTGAGCTAACATCTGCTGCCAATCCTCCTCTTTTTGCTGAGGAAGACTGGCCTTGAGGTAACATCCATGCTCATCTTCCTCTACTTTATATGTGGGATGGCTTGACAAACAGTGTGCAGGTCCACACTCGGGATCCGAACCAGCAAACCCCAGGCTGCCGAAGCGGAACGTGCGAACTTAATTGCTGTGCCACGGGGTCAGCCCCTTATTATCATACATTCATATATTTTTAAAAGAAAATATTTCAGTGATAAACAGAATTACAGTAAGTTGGTGCTATGGGGTGTGTGGGAATATGTGGCTAGGTATTAAACTGGCATTGATTCTAGGCTGTGAACATCCAAAGGGCAGGACTGGGTCTTATTCTTTGTATCATCTTTAGCACCTGGCACAGTCTTCACATATTGCAACAGCTCAGTACACGTCCGGTGAATAAGCAAATGGCTGCATTACTGGTACTGCCTCTGTGGCCATTTCAAAGCTGCAGAATGGCTCCAGTGGTGTACACGCTAACAAGAACACAGACAGGCCTGGTAACTGCTCTCTTGGAACTTAAGGAGGCAAGTTGGAAAGCAGGAGCTTTGGGGCAGGAGGAAGGAATACTATTGGATCTTGCTTTGTGAAACATTCCTTCAATTTTAGGTTGTGAAGGCTCTTACTATGTGAGCAACAGGTTGAGAATACTAAATACCAAAGTGTACAGCTTTACAATGAAATTTAGGGCAGTTAATATGATACAAATTTATGTTATGTATCATTGATGCTGAGCTACACGGTAATTAGCTACAAACAATTTCTATAATAACAGTAAATTAGGGATTTATATAATCAAACATAAACCAGTCTGTCATCTTCCCCTTTGTGTTAATTCTCCAGTTTCTTTAACAGCGTGAATCTGCCAGTTTCTCACTTACACCCTGAAACTCACACTCCTTAAAGGACAAAAGCCCTGGATGTCATCCCAACAAGGGTCCCCTGCGTTTGCCTCCCGTGGTTCCCCTCCTCTCCCTATACCCCAGCCCGCTCATCTCCCTCTGCGCCCTGCTGTGAGAATGGCTTCAGCAGTGCCAGTCTTCGGTGGCCTAGAAGGTCCAGGGCAGGAGGCAGCACAAACTTTGGGACATGAAGCTGTGCATGTTTGGCTATGAGTGCCATCACATGGTCACTAGGTAATGAAGGGGATCATACAGAGGGGAAAGGAGAGAACGCAACGTATCAAGAGAACACAACGTAAAGACCCTGGGGCCTTGGGGCTGAACTGGGGTGAGTGGGTGGCAGCCAGAACTTCCTCTGAGTCCTCCCAGTGCCTGAACTGTCTTCTATTGTGTTATTATAATTCTTTATGACACTTAGGAATTTTTTCATGTCTGCTTCCTTGCACTGACATCATTGTAGCCCAGTTCCTAACACAGGGTAGTATTCTAGTTGTGCAGCCATGTGAGGTAGCTTAACAGAAGCCTGGTTTTAAGAAACACATTTTATGCTTCGCTTTTGACTTATTTTGACATGTCTTAATGTTATTTTTGGGGATGAGTAAGTTTCATGTAGACAGAGAATGAGGTTAGGCATCTGTAAGAGAGATTTTAACAAAGGAAAGTCCCTTATGAATTGAATAGTGATTGAGAGGATGGGAGTATACAGCAGAGAGAGTACTGGGCTGAAAGTTGAAACCTGAATTTCAGCTCAGTGTGGCCCCTAAATTTCTGTGTGACTCTGAGCAAGTCATTTAACCTTTCTGGATCTTAGTCTTCTCATCTTCAAAATGAAAAACCAGACTAAATTTTTTCCAGCTCTAAGTCTTTACTTGGACCTTTATCTACATTTATTTCAGTTCTAGTTTGCAAGAAACATGAACTGCCACCAGGGATCAATTTGAGTAAAACAAAAGTTAAATGTAAAGAATATTCTGATATGATCATGTAGAAGTCTGGCTCTTCAAGCCAGACTCTTTAAAATCTTGAAGATTTTAAAACTAAAAACATAAGTTTTTTGAGAGGCAGCTTGATGTCATGGAAAAATCATTTCACTGGGAATTAGAAGACTGGCTTTTCATCCTGGTTCTAGGAATTACCTAGATGGTTTTGGCCAAAGTTACTCATTTTCTCTTAGCTTTCTTCACCCAGAAATTGAGGGACATGACTGGTTAAAATGCAATTCAAGTACACTACACGGTTTTTCTGGTTGACAACGTTTCACATAGTTATTATAACATGAAACCTGAACACTGGTCTAACCAAAATTCAGTACAAATTGACTGAGGGGAAGTATGTGTCATACATTAGGGATGGGGGAGTGAAAGAGAGCTAAATCCTGAACTTCCATGCTTGAAGTCAAAAGATAATGCTAAAAATGGAAGAATCAAGAAGAAACGTAAGTGTGCTATTTGGAGCGTATAGGGGCAAAAAACAAATCAGCAAAAAGAGTTGAAAGTGTTTGCCTCTGAGCTATTTTTCATAACAAGTCTTATAAATTTAATTTTTAAAATATGAACATATATAACTTAGATGAACCTTCAAGTGCCTCTCTTTCGTCCTTTCCTGTCAGACGGCTTCCTTGCCTGGAGGACTTTTTTTTTTTTTTTTTTTTTTTTGAGGAAGATTAGTCCTGAGCTAACTGCTGCCAATCCTCCTCTTTTCACTGAGGAAGACTGGCCCTGAGCTAACATCCATGCCCATCTTCCTCTACTTTATATGTGGGATGCCTACAGCATGGTTTGCCAAGTGGTGCCATGTCTGTACCTGGGATCCGAACCGGCAAACCCCAGGCCACCAAAGCGGAACGTGCACACTTAACCGCTGTGCCACTGGGCCGGCCCCCTGGAGGAGTTTTTAATACACGCCAGCTATGTCCAGGCCTCTGCTAGAAGCTAAGGATACAAAGATACAAGAGACCCAGTTCTGTACTGTATGGAGTTTTCAGCCAGGTGTGGGAGGTGCATCTGTTCTCACTAATCAGTGCAGAGAGAGGTGGAGTGCCATGCTAGGGGTAAGTGCAATGTGCTAGTGGAACATCCTGGAAGGGCTCCTAAGGCTGGGGTCAGGAGAAATGTCAGAAGCTTCCTGGAAGAGGTAATGCCCAGGAAGAATCTCGAAAGAAGAGTATGCATTGGGCAGCACAGGAGGCTGGAATTTCAGGCAGAAAGATCAGCAGGGAGATGTGAACTGAAAACAAAGGGGTTAAGAGACAGTTTCCAAGGAGAGCCCTTTGCCTGTGCTCGTGCAGCTCTTGCTGCAGTGCCCAGTGCAATCTACCTGCATAGTATGTATTCAGTGAGGGTTATGAGGATGAAATGCTTCATCCTAAACCCACCCATTCTCCCAAGTCTAAGTAGAACAAACTAAGAGAGCACACAGAGGTTTACGTGAAAACCCCAGGAACCAAAGAAGTTAGGGCTCATCGTTTTTAAACTTATTCTCCTTCACTGAAGAACATCAGGGAGAAATGCATTTATCATTGTGGCATCAGTGCACCAGGAATCAGTATGTACATTTAAACAGCTAACCTAAGTCAGTCTTTAAGCATGGATCAACTCCTGGAAGCTTTATGACGTGACACCCCTCTTCCCTGCCTTCTCTCACCCACAATCATGCCATGCTACAACAGAATACACTGCAGTTGCTGTGCTGTGTTTCTCTCTTTTTAGAGATAATCTCAGTTTTGAAATATAATTTAACTAATTTTACAGATAATTTAACTGCACCAACCCTAGGAACGCAGAGAGCAGGATGGTGCACGCCAGCAGCCTAGAAACAAGGCGACCTGAGTTCTAGTGCTAGTTCTGCTACTTTGAGCTATGCAACCTTGATCAAGATCCAAACTCTTGGAACCTCCATTTTCTCATCTCTTAAATAGTAACAAGTACACATGCCCTCCTGGAGTTGTTAGGAGGTTCAAACAAGGCATGAAGCAGTTTTGTGCCTCCAGGAGAAGTACTTAATCTCTTTGGACTTCAGTTTCTGCATCTACGGAATGAAGGGGGTTGTATTCAGATACGACCCCTTCTGTCATTTCCAGCTTGAAACTTGTTTATGTCTATGTAAAGATGCTTTCAAAAACTGTAAAGTACCATTCAAATACATGACGCAGTAGAGATGTATTATTAATAAAGCAGAAGAAAAAGAACTCGTTCTACTTTTTTAATATGCACTTTTATAAATTCCCACTAGTTCTCTGTTTTATTTGTTGGTGTATTTTACCAGCACCAATCGCTTGAAATCATGGAAGTGAATGAAGTTGCCTTAAAAGAGAATTTAGACTGAAAAGGGCAGTGACTCAGGAGAGAAATGAATCAGCAAATGAGACTGAGAGGAGGCAGACGAGAGAGTCAGGAGGAGATTGTGATTATCGTGGAAGCCAAGACTGGGCTTCAACAAGACAGTGTGCTGAATTCAAAGCAAGTGAGAGCCAAATAAGACAAGGACTGAAAAGAGCCATGGAATTTAGCAACGTGGCGGGCACTTGTGACTTTAGCAAGAGTAATTCTGCAGATGGAAAGGAGGGGACAGAAGTCACATTAGAATGAGAGGTGAGTGACTGGAGGTCTGGCAGTAGAGTCCATGCATGTAGATAACTCTTTTAAGAGGCTTTGCTGTGAAAGGGATTCATTACATGAATTAGAGTAATAGCAAGTAAGATCTGTGGGATCCAGAAAAATATTACAGCATATTTAAATGCTGATGGAAAGGCTCTAGACGGGAGAGAGAATGAAGAACCTGAGAAAAAGGAGTCAAAGGATGAAACAAAGTGCCTGAGAAGGCGGGAGGGGAGACAGGCCTTTGACAGGAGAGGAAGGGAGGCTGGGACAAACGCGGATCAGCCTGTACATCGGAGCTTGGGAAGCTGGAGAGCTGCATTCTGGTAGCATTGATTCCATATGGGAAGCAAGAGACTGGAATGTTGTCTGAGAATATGGGAGACAGCAGCTTGAAGTTTGAAATAAGTAGAGATTGTACAAGATGTTATGGAGATTAGGCTTAAAAGACTTTTTTTCATCTCAAAAGAAGTTTTAAATTTCTGAATATGTCCCTTTAAACGGAAGTTCTGTGGAGCATAACTATCTGTTTGTAAATTATTAAGTATTAAATAGATATGCTGGTTGTGAAAAAAGATAAGGAGGCTAGATGAGTGAAATCTAAAGCTATATTCTGGACAAACTGCAAATATGCGGCCACGAGGAGAGCCATCCTGCAAATGGTACCTTCTAGAAGTTGTTCCTGAATTTCCCAAACAAAAGATGCTTTCATTCCTCTGGGCTCTCACAGCACTCTATCCTTCTTCATATTGTCCTTTGTGCCACAACAGTCTTATTAATCCATGTATGCCTATCTACCTGCTAACCTCTAGGCACCTTAAAGGCAAAAGCCCATAGCCCATAGCTTAATTGCAGCGTGTTGTTCAATAAATGTTTGCAACTTTTGAAATGGTTATACAAATCAAAGAGGAAATGTTATCTGATTTATACAAACTGGCCTTATACACATTGAGGAAGACTCTCATGGCATAAAGTGAGGTATCTTTGTAAGAACAAAGGATTCCCAGAAACGGCCACATATCAACAAATGGGTGGGCCACACTTGGAAGTAACACGCTCTTTATGTGGGCCACATCTCTACTCTATTTTACAATTTCAAGAGATCCCAATGTAGCCTAGCAAAGAAAATTCAAGGAAATGAAACAAGTCCCTCCCCCTGCTCCTATTCTTCTTAGATACAAAAGGCAGATAATTATCTAAAGTATTTCTCAATATGAACAAAACGGGAAGGTGACCTTTGAGTCTGTGACAGTCTAGTCACGTCAGTGTTTTTAGTAGAAGCAAAGCAATGTCCAGGCTTAGGGAATGCTCACAGGAGCCAACTTTTGCTCTCCCTCATGTTACATGGACCATAAATAAAGAGAAAGAGTTTAACAGGGAGCCAGACTCAAATGACTCATAGTCACCCCTAGGGAGTGATAAAATTCTCCTGCTGGTAGACTTATATAAACCAAGATGCAATGAATTTTTTTAGCATACTCCCCTTGCTCAATAAACCTAAATGCTTTAAACTTGAAAGATGGCTAGACTAAGAGGAAAAATAAATCAATCTGGCAAGAAAAAGTAATCATTCAAAGTGTTGGTAGATTAACTAAAACATATAGGAGATCAAATTCAGTGATTTAAAAATCACATGCTTGATAGGTAAAAACTCCATTTCTAGCTTTTTGCCTATTTTAAAACACACTAGAGGAACTTTATCTAGTGATTTGGCTACTTCGTGCTAAAACTGGAGCTTCTGTGTTGTTTATATCCGAAATAGAAGATAGAATAAATTTCAGTCTGAGGCTTGTTATACATTTATCTCATGTTTGATGTCACTTTGAAAAAAAAGCACTTCACCAGATAATAAGTCAATCCAGTTGATTACTTGGATGATGATGGAAACCTCTATTTTTTCCAGATAGTGATATTTCTAATTTACTGAAGCAAAATAGTCCCAAATTAATTGCTTTATTCCATTTAAAAGAAAAAGAAACATAACAATAGAGAAGATAAACAAACAGGTTGGAGGGAAGGGGATGGGGAATTAGCCTGGGAAGGCCTCCCATCCAGTCTGATCTCTGACAACCACTGGGTTTACCAACAACTTGCTAACACAACTTTCTCTTCTAACGAACACTCGTTTTCTTCCTCCAAGATACATGTGCATATTTTTAAAATCTTCAAGGACCTGCTTGAATGAAGACAAAGGATAAGGAGGAGTAGCAGGGCAGTTATGTTGTTTGTGGGCAAGATATGGGTAAAAGGGTTTGGGTATTTTCTGGGGCAAAGGGCGTACTAGAACGAAGACCTAGCCTAAGAATAGCAATTCTTTTAGAAAAAAGGTAATCTTAAATATTAATAAAACAAAACTAAAATATTAATTCTATGAATTATTAATATTAATAATTAGTTTTGAAAGCATTTAGAGATCACTGGTTTTAAAGAAAATTACGATACTAGTTAAAGTCAGGTAGATTATTTCACTTTGCAATCTCTTTAGAAATTTAATGTTTGGGAGACCTGCTTAGGGTCATACATAGCAGGTCGACCCCCTATTGTGTACTGGCTCAGCTTTTCTGGAAAGAGCTATTATAATGCCTATTTACTGGTGAGGGGCCAGGACTGCCGTGGTGCTGATTATTAGCTTTAAGCTAGCTGCTATACTCTTCTTATTTATTAAAAGAAAGCAATTTTCATCAGTCTTGGGAGAGTCTGACCATGGGAATGATGTCTCCCCTGGCAACCACAGGATCGTGGGTAGCAAGCTAGCCACGCTAGTTTGTATTCATACTGTGTGGCGTTTAGAATACATTATACGTTTATAATGCAAAGAAGACATTAAAAAACATTAAGTGGGAGGAGTGGTAAAATGTTTTCTTGGTATGTAAATGTTTTATATAAGTATATATCCTGAATTTATATTTCCAAAACACCAGAGGGATCCTACAAAACTACATTCTAAATAAAATAAAACAAATGGAAATAAAATGACAACAATCAATTAGTTATATGTCCTGCTGTGCTGGGACAGTCCCAGTTAATGTTGTCTCAGTGGAATTATTAATAGTATCCTTTAAAAAAAGTTTTTTTTAAGATTGGCACCTGAGCTAACATCTGTTGCCAATCTTCTTCTTCTTCTTTTCTTTTTCTTCTTCTTCTCCCCAAATCCCCCAGGACATAGTTGTATATTATAGTTGTGGGTCCTTCTAGTTGTGGCATGTGGGATGCTGCCTCAGCATGGCTTGATGAGCGGTGCCATCTCCATGCCCAGGATCTGAACCGGCGAAACCCTGGGCCACCAAAGCGGAGCACACGAACTTACCCACTCGGTCTCGGGGCCGGCCCCAATAGCACCCTTTTCAGTCTCAGAAGTGGAATTATATGATCATCCTATAATAACCAAACATGTAGACATAATCCAACCCACTAGAGGAGTTTATTATTCCATTTTGGTATTGAACTAAACCCTATTTTCGGGCAGCAATTGTCAAAGGTAATACTGAGTTGTACACATCTTGCCATTGGATAGAAGGACACAAAAACATGTGTCTACAAAGACACATTTGCCTATATTTGTCCATAAAGATATGTTTATTCCAAGCCATAATAATAACAATTTTTTGAATGCAGAATTTTTGAATTTTGAAATAAAAAATTTGAAATTTTGAATTTTGTCCTCAAAATTCACAGATAAATTTTCTTGACCTTACCGTGACACTTTGTGAAAAGTTACAGCATAACAGATACATTCCAGCTTTTTAAGGTACTTCCATAGGCTCTAGGCTAAGGTGGTCCTAACAGCTGTGGCCACTCACCCCAAATGCTATTCAGCCTCAAGCCAGTCCTACTGCTGGTCCCACTCTCTTTTTGTACTTTAAGTCTAAACTCTTGCCTTTTCCCTTGGGAACAAGCCCCTGCCTAGTAACCCTTTTCTAGCAAGTGGGTCCCAATTAGGCTCCGTATTGCACGAATCTATGCTTTGGTTCCCTGCCTTGTCCTTTCTCTGGAGTTTCAGGGATTCTTCCGCGTGATCCTGAACCTTCCTACCTGGACTGCCGACCATTGTCAGTCATCACACTCCTGATTTTGACTGTGTTCTTTTTTTTTTTTTTAACTTTTTGAAGATTGGCACCTGGGCTAACAGCTATTGCCAATCTTCTCTCTCTTTTTTTTCTGCTTCTCCCCAAAGCCCCCCAGTACATAGCTGTATATTCTAGTTGTAGGTCCGTCTGGCTCTGCTACGTGGGATGCCACCTCAGCATGGCCTGATGAGCAGTGCCATGTCAACGTCCAGCCTCCAAACCGGCAAAACCCCAGGCCACTGAAGTGGGGCATGCAAACTTAACCACTTGGCCATGGGGCTGGCCCTTGGCTGCATTCTTGACAGTAAGGACAGACATTCAGGACTTCTCATATTTGAATATCTGGCTCCTAGTACAATGCCTCGTGCACAGTAGATTCTCAACAAATGGTTGTTAAGCGAATGAATGATGAATGAAAGCTGAAGCTTCCTTCTCATTGACTGGAGCTGGGTTTCCTTTCAAGTGCCACTTCCGCCCTGGCTCTTTCCACTGTTAACAGGGCTCAAGGAGCTACTGTTGTTCACGTCCGTTACTCTTAGATGACAACAAAGGCACAGAGTTTACAGAATGCTGGGGACTGGGTAGCTGGTGTGTCCCTAATGTGGCAGCTGCCTGGGGCTGTACGGGTGGGTCTTGGCTGAGGCAGTGTGAGTGGGGCTGAAATTCACACTATGCCCGCATTGCTGGCACTAGGCTCCAGGGAAGGCAGCCTAGAGAAAGCGGCTTTTTTTTCCTAACAGGTTTGTCCAGAGGGGGCCCTTTTGCAATGCATCCTCCCCAGGGGAAAGCCTTTTTCTTGTCTCATACAGTAGCCTGTGTGTGCTGGAAGAGGCCCTAATACGGCTATCACTCCTACAAGGAAATGTTTTAAGTGAGTTTTGGCAAGTGTAGCTCTTAAGGAACAAGCACCCATGAAGGAGTGACTCTACTATCTCCTTTCTTGCTTCTCATTTGCTTGAAAGTTCATCAGAACAGACTTCATCAGAATTTAAAGGCAAGAACTTTAATACGGTAGCTGACTAACTCAGATGTTTTTTAGTGTGCCATTATATTAAAGCATTCTTTTCCCAGGGAAGTGAGGTGACTGTTCTTAGCCTTGGGAGAACCAGGGCAAAGCTCTTTCAGAGGATTTCCTCGTATTAGCCTCTAATGTACAGGTGAAACCAAGGCATGTTGCACATGAAGAAAAACAGAATGTAAGGAGGTGGTTTGCCTTGCCCATATGCACTTCTCTAGGATGATCAAACATAGATCTTGCTCAGCTTTTTTTTTTCCTTCTTCTTCTCCTCAAAACCCCCAAGTACACAGTTGCATATTCTAGTTGTAGATCCTTCTGGTTGGGCTATGTGGGATGCCGCCTCAGCATGGCCTGATGAGCGGTGCCACGTCTGCGCCCAGGATCCGAACTGACGAAACCCTGGGCCACTGAAGCCGAGTGTGAGAACTCAACCACTTGGCCACAGGGCTGGCCCCTTGTTCAGTTTTAATATAGACATATATTATTGCTACTCAAAAATGTCCTCCAACATAGTGGTTAAGAGCACAGACATGGGAGCCAGTTTGCTTGTATCCAAATTCTGGATTTTGACACTTAATAGGTAGGTAAGGTACCTTATATGTAAAATGAAGATAGTAATAGTACCTACCTCTTAGGGTCACTGTGGGGGTTAAAAGGGGTTAATACGCACAATCACTTAGAACAGTGCCTGGCCACACTAATTGCTCTATGTGTTAGCTATTATTACTAGTGTTTTATTTTCTGAGAGTGAAAAAGGTATTGCTTAGTACAAAACATTCATTTTTAGTAGAGATGTGCCAGATATGTATCATGTTAATATCAGCATTGGGGAAAAAATAACTCAGGATTTTAATCAAGGATATGTTCTGAAATTTGGACTGAAGGAGAATTTCACACTCTGTCCAATTCTCATAATAACACTCATGATCTGCTGTTCATTCGTGACCTCAGTCAGGAAGTTCAGTGTTGCTGCAAATATTACAAATACCAAACTGATGTTTCCTAACGAGGTGCTCTGTCCAGAATGCAGCAGGCCACCGTTATGGCTCTGGCAGCTGGAATGAGAACTTGATTACTTCTGAGCTCCTGAAACCATGTTTGCTCTCAGCTGCAAAATATGTGGCATGAAGGGGGACTCAAAACATTTCCAGGCACATGGCTGCTGCAAGCAAGACTTGAGAGAAACGGACGCCTTAAAAAAATTAGAATAAAATATGCTGAAGTGCCAAGGAAAAGGCAGTTCTTTGCCCACAAATTCTAAGTTAGGATTTGCTTTCAATCTATTTTACTCATTCACTTGTTAGAATAAAACAATTTTTAAAAATCAGATATCAAATGTCAGTTTTTTCATTTACTTTATATTTTTCTGAGTACATCTGGAAGAAGTAAGGTACTTCCAAGAATGCTAAGAAGAGAATGTGTACCATTTTTCCTCTTGCTAAAGCTTCTTACAGAATTTTCCTGATTTATATGTGCAGAATAGAACAGTGGAACCTCATCTGGCTGCTGAGGAGAATTCACTCATTCATTCATTCACTCAGGAAATACTGACGATGTGTGTCTCCCATGTGTCTGTGCCATGCATTGGGAAGATAATATGAACAATATGTTCATGGTCTCTGCCCTCATGTTGTTTGTTTATAATCTAAGCACTTTACATTTATTATTTCTAACATTTATAATTCTTCATATTAGGCATTATTGTTTCTACTTTGCAGGCCACAAATCTGAGGCTTAGAGAAGTTAAGCAGTTCACTCACTGTCACACAGCTATGAACTGGTGAAGCTAGGATTCAAATCCCAGCCCACCTCATTCCAAAAGCCAGGTTTATTAGACTCTTTACACTATATCACACTGGCTTTAAATAACTTGTTCTTAAAAGTTACAGAGTTCAATCTTTCATGAAGCATATCATGGTTTAAGAAAGCAAGGAACTCTGAAAAGCAATCATTTTGTCCTTTTTAATACATATATCAGATTTATGTAAAGCGACGAATATCAATAAACAGGCCACTGGATCAAAGGGCTGGAATATCTTACACAAGGTTAGTAAAATACAGTATTTATATATGGCCTGAACTAGCTTTATACCAGACAATCTTGAACACAACCTGCAGACTCAATGCCTGCCCTGGTGATACAAATCGTGTAGTGTCCCTTACTGGCCACAGGACATTGGGTATATTACATAATCTCTCTGAGATTCTGTTCCTTCATCTGTAAAATGGGGATATCATCACCTATCCCAAGGAGAGTTACACAGAGTAAACAATGGAAAGTAGAGACAACGCTTCCCAGGGACGGGCAGGCCTCAGTCTCTTCCCTTTCCCCCACACACGTAACGCCAGCTTTTCTGACAATGGTAGTAAAAGCATATCTCTGTTTAGTTTTTATAGACAAAAAATACCTCCAAGGGAAATGTCCCAGAACATGAAGACCACCTACTTTCACGCCCTGCTTGTGGTAAAACCTAGGACATAAATAAGGATTAGAAGCTTTTAGAATACATTTTCTGGATGACTCAGGTTTAGGGTGACTAAAGAAGGGTTTGAACAGATAATCCCTAAACCACAAGTAATCTTCCACTTAACACAAATTAGGTAAGGATATATAAATACACTAATACATAGAGTACATCTACAGACTAACAAGATTTAAAAAAAAAACAAAAAAAACCCAGAAAGTGTCCATTTAAAGGACTGTTATTTGAAATTGTCACCCTGAAAGTGTATGCATGTATTTCATTCATTCATTCATTTAACCAATGTTTACTGGGAGCCCAGTAAGTTCAGGGCAGTGTGCTAGCACCAGGCATATGGTGATGAACAAAAGAGTTCCTTCAAAACCAGTCTTGAAGTCACACATGGAATCAGTCTCATTATTTATTGATAAATGAATATCACTCAGAAAATTCAGATCTGAGTAGCCTTAGCCTGGCTCATCATAAAACTAGTCCTAGATCCTACCAACGAGGAGAACACATTAAACTGTGCATGCCTTAGAGGAGCTACAGTTAGCAGAAGAGCGCTTTCCTCGCACAATAGAAAAGAGCCTTTGGACTATGTCTGTAGCCCTAAGTACAGCGTCTCACATTTCCTGAGCCTGATCACTGTTAATTATGATGATAAAAAAAGATTTCTTTTTTTAGCCTTGGAAAGCATCCCATCCAATAACTTTTTAAAGCTTGAGATTACATTATTTATCTTGTTTAGGTTTTAAAAATATTTCTGATTATTTCTGCCAAAAACCAAGCCCTCTTTCCTCCTGGAGAACAACCTTGATTTCTGAAACAGTTCTTCCCTTGACATATCTTGGGAGGTGGGCATTATTCCCTGAAAAGTAAACAAAGGAATAAAAACAAGGTGACTCAAAGGATGAGGAAGTATGTTTTTCTAGAGAACAAAAGATCCTTTCACAGTATGTCAAAGACTTAACTGTGAACTTTCCTGAATGTAAACACTGTTCAAATGGCAAAAGGAATTTCATCTATGCCTATAAAAGGTCCTGCACAATAGTTCTTGTTTGAAGCTACATTTGGCAGGCAGTAAAAATAATCTTTTCTTCCAATACTTTACATACAGACCTACAAAACCTTTTTTATCATCTCAGGAGAGAGACAATTTTAATTACCTTCAGAATAGCAATAATAACACATAGATCAGAGTACGGCTAAAGGCAAAGTAATGTCGTCAATTACAAGAGCATTTATGCTGCGAGTCTGCAGAAATAAAGAAATGCTTTATGAGAAAGTTGAAAATATTAGGCTGATGCTTTCCATTTAGCATAAGGGCTTAACTTACAGGGCACCAGATTTTTAAAACAGACTTTGTTATGATCATAGAAGAGGACTATTAATATTTTAAACTGACAGAAATTATGAGATATCAATTAGCTAAAATAAATATTTAACTTTTCCTACTTTAAAGTTTTATTCTTCACAAGTCTCCTAGTTCTAATAAATTTAAAGTTGATACCGGTAATTATGTTTATAATATTTAATAGAGCTATATGCTATAACCAAATTATATAATTATTATGGAAAGGCCAGAGATATTTCCTTCCCCATCTGCAGATTTTGCAGACATTTTATTATCATCAGCCCAAATCTTACTGCAGCCAACTGCTGAGGTTCTTTCTCCCCTCAGAGAAGGACTGCACAATTGCTAGGAAACAGTCTATAAGGAGTAAAACTCAGGGTCAGAGGATGTTAAGACTTTATTTTGGGTTTTCTAATTTCAAATAATGAGTACAAAATTAGAATGAGATGTTCCCCAGGACCCTGTGCAGGGTGGGTGGTGAGAGAGTGGGGGCGGTGGCAGGGTTACTGTGCCTGAGAGCAGCATCTGCGTGACATTCCCCCTGCACCTACACTGCCATGGATCTGGGCAGGGTGGGTGCTTTCAGGATCACTGAAGGAATGTGTCATTTAGTCAATACTTGAGAAAGGAGCTTATCACCTCCTCAGAGCTCCTGGGAGAGTGCAGGGCACAGAGGAGCTCCTGCACGATTTATTCCATGGGGAAGAAAGAGGGTGCAACATTTAGTGAGGGCAATGACATCTCCTAGAGGTCAATCCTGGCCAGAATGGGCCCAGCACTTCTCCTGGGGGAGGAGCATGAGATTTCAGGTTCCTGGAGGAGATTGAGTTGAGCAGAGGAATCATAGGTTCACGCTCTAAAAACAGTAAGAAAGAATGATCCCTCCCTGCCCAATTCCCTCTTCCTCAGTTCCCCTTTCTTAAGGAAAGGAAGAGTCCTAAAAACACAGAACTGTCTTTTCAGCTTCTGCCATGAAGTAAACATATAACCTCAGATAAGCCATGTAATCTTTTTGGGGCTCAGTTTACTCATCAGGGTTGCTTTGTAATCGCTGCGGTTCCTAAAGTTAGTAACACTACTGAACATTTAGTGAACATTAATATTTGCCATACAGTGAGATATGTTCTATGCATGGATTATCTCATTTATCTTTATAGTTCCTCTTTCAAGTTTTATCCTTCCCATTTATCGTGAAGGAACTGAGGCTGGGAGAAGTACAGTAAGTTGCTCATAGTCACATAGTGGGTACGAAGAAGTGGAGCCAGGATACAAAGGCTAGTCTGTCCGATTCCAGAGTTGGTCCTTTCATGAGTTATGCCAGATTGCCCCCATTCCATGATTTTCACAATACTAAACAGGTGTGAGTCATATGTTAAAAAAAAAAAAGGAACATTAGTTTGGGACCGGAAGAATAAAGTAGACATAATCTACAGCTTTGCTTCTTGTAGGAGAGGAAGTTTGGCCCCTTCCTTCAGCTTTTGTCTGCCATATCTCCCTTCCTAGCATCTGGCAGGGAGGAACCGCCTATCTGACTTGGCAAAGACCAGGACACCCATGGGACCACGTTTTCCAAGTGTGCACTCATTGTGCACTGACGTGTAATAAGCTCCCTTATTAGATAGACTCTCTCTAGTTAGATAAAACTCCCTTAGTTAGATAAAACTCTCTCTATTTGTATATAACATGATCTTGTATGGTGAGCTTGGTGAAGCAAGCTGACCAGTATATGACTTATCTCCTTTAAGGGGAGCCAGCCAGTCTTTTTCTTTCTGCTCTGCCTCTCCTGTGCTTACACCTGAGAAGGGAGGTCAGGTTAGGGCTTCTGCAGGTATGGCTTAGAGTTAGGGGAGGGAAGCAAGAAACCCTGCTTCAGCCTCCAGGCCCAAGTTTTGGTTTCTCTGTTTTTACTACTTCTGCATTGAGGGCAACTGGGTACGGGTCCACTTACTAATAAATTAATACAAATCCATTGGTAGTTTGTGTCTCATTTGGGTAGTCTTCTTGAGTTTATGGTTCCCTTGGTCTGGAATCCTGAGGAGAGATGGTGTAAGCGATGGAAAGACATTTCTAGGTCCTGGCCTAATATTATCTAATGCCCTCAGGTTGCCTATAATAATTACAGAGATTGAATTAGTGACTTAAAAACTATCCACAAAAGAAAGTCCAGGTCCAGATGGCTTCACTATTGAATTCTACCAAACATTTAAAGAAGGATTAATAAAAATTCTTCACAAACTCCTAGAAGACGAAGGAACACTTTTCCACTGATTCTATGAAGCTAGCGTTACCCTATACCTAAACTAGAAAAAGACATCACAAGAAAAGAACACTACAGATCAACATCTTTTATGAATATAGATGAAAAAATCCTCAACAAAATAATAGAAAACTCAAATCCAGCAATAAATTAAAAAAAGGATTATATACTATAAGTGGGCTTTATCTCAGGAATGCAAGGTTAGTTTCCCATGAAATTCAATTAACGTAACATACCACATTAATAGAATAAAGGGAAAAAACCAATATGATCATCTTAATAGATGAACAAAAAGCATTTGACAAAATTCAACAGTCCTTCATGATAAGAACACTCAACAAACTAGGAATGGAAGGGAACTTCCTCAATTTGATAAAGAGCATCCACAAAAACTCACAGCTAACACCATACTTAATGGTTAAAGACTGAGTGCTTTCCCCCTTGATGAGGAACAAGACAAGGATGTCCCTGTCACACCTATTTATCATTGTACTGGAGAGTCTAGCCAGAGCAATTAGGCAAGAAACTGAATTAAAAGGCATTCAGATTGGAAAGAAAGAAGTAAAACTATCACTATTTTCAGATAACATGCTCTTACATATATAGAAAATCCTAAGGAATCCACTAAAAACTATTAGAACTAATAAACAAGTTCAGCAAAGTTGTAGGATACAAGATCAATGATAAAAGTCAATTGTATTTCTATACATGAGCAATGAACAACATAAAAATGAAATTAAGAAAACAATTTCAAAAGAATAAAATAATTCAAAATTTATATTCTGGAAACTACCATTCTTGAAAAAAATTAAAGACCTAAAATAAATGGAAGGACATCCATGTTCATGGATCAGAAGACTTAATGTTTAGACAGTGGTCTGAATGTTTATGTCTCTCTTCTCCCCCACATTCCTATGTTGAAATCCTAGTGCCCAATGTGATGGTATTAGGAGGTGGGGTCTTTGGGAAGTGATTAGTTCATGAGGGTGGAGCCCTCATGAATGGGATTAGTACCTTTATAAAAGAGGCCCAATAGAGCTTGCTATCCACCTTCCACCGTGTGAGGACACAGGGAAAAGGCACATGAACCAGGAAGAGGGCCTTCACCAAAAAATGACCTTGCTCGTCCCTTGATCTTGGACTTCCCAGCCTCCAGAACTGTGAGAAGTAAATTGTTGTTGTTTATAAGCCACACGGTCTATGGTATTTTTGTTGTAGCAGTCTGAACAGACTAAGAAAGATGGCAATACCCCCCAAACTGATCTACAGATTCAATACAATTCTTATCACAATCCTAGCTGGCTTCTTTGCAGAAATTGAGAAGCTGATCCTAACATCCATATGGCAATACAACACACACAGAATAGCCAAAAACTTGTTGGAAAAAAAATCCAAAGCAGGAGGGCATATTCTTTCAGATTTCAAAACTTAGTACAAAGTAACAGTAATCAAGACTATGTGGGAGTAGCATAAGGATAGACATATAGATCATTGGAATAGAATTGACAGTCCAGAAACAAACCCACAGATTTATGGTCAAGTAATATTTGACAAGGATGCCAAGACAATTCAGTTGGGAAAGAACTGTCTTTTCCACAAGGAATGCTGGGAAAACTGGATATCCACATATAAAAGAGTGAAGTTGTACCCCTGCCTCACATAATACGCAAAAACTAACTCAAAATGGATCAAAGACCTAAATGTAGGAGCCACTATAAAACTCTTAGAAGAAAACATAAGAGTAAATCTTAACAATCTTGGATTAGGCAATGGTTTCTTAGATGTGACACCAACAGCACAAGCAACCAAAGAAAAAATAAATAAATTGTACTTCCCACAAAATTAAAAGCTTTGGTGCTTCAAATGACAGGATTCAGAAAGTAAAAAGATAACCCATAGAATGGGGAAAATATTTGCAAGTAATACATTTGATAATGGCCTAGTATGCACAATATATAAACAACTCTTAGAACTGAATAATAGATAACCCAACTAAAAAATGGGCAAAGGATTTGAATAGACATTTCTCCAAAGAAAGATACACAAATGGCCAATAAGCACATGAAAAGATGCTTGACATCATTAGCTACTTGGGAAATGCACATCAAAACCACTCACACCCACCCACTAGGATGGCTTTAATAAAAAGACAGACAATAACAAGTGTTGAGGAAGATGTGGAGAAACTGGAGCCCTCATACATTGCTGGAGGAAACGTAAAATGATGTAGCTGCTTTGAAAAAAAGCTCCCCTTGGTAGTTCCCCAAAAGGTTAAACACAAAGTTGCCATATGACCTGGCCCTTCTATTCCTTGGTATACACTCAAGAGAACTGAAAACATATGTCCATACCAAAATTGGGATACAAATGTTCATAGCAGCATTACTCATGATAGCCAAAAAGTGGAAACAACCCAATTGTCCATGAACGGATAAATAAATAAAATGTGGTATTACATACAATGGAATACCATTCAGCAACAAAGGAAATGATGTACCGATACATGTTACAACAATGATAAGCCTTGAAAACATTATGCTAAGTGAAAAAAGCCAGTCACAAAGCCCCGCATAGTGTATGATTCCATTTATGTGAAATATTCAGAATAGGCAAATCCATAGAGACAGAAAGTAGATTAGTGGTTGCCTAGAGCCGGGGGAAGGAGGGAATTGGAAGTGACTACTTAATGAGTACACAGTTTCTTTTTGGAGTGATGAAAATGTTCTGGAATTAGACAGTGGTGACGGTTGCCTAATTCTACGAATATACTAAAAGTTAGTGAACCGTACACTTTAAATGGGTGAATTATACCTCAGTAAAGCTGTTATTAAAAAGAAACATCTCAGCTTGGACCTTTAATATCAGTCATTGCTGGATATTAAGTGGTTTAATATTTAAAAATTATTGATAATTTGTTAAGTATAATACATACCAGGACCTAGGAAAAATAAGTATGAGGAAAATATGGTCCCTGGCTTCAAATACTCTAAAACCTTGTAAAGGAGAATGAGACAATTTCACAAGTAATTCAAGGCAGGCTTTGATAAACACCATATGAAAGATATGAACATAGTGGGCGGAGTCAGAAGGAAGATGAGGACACACCTACCCGGGGAGGGGGTGGGCCCAGGGAGGCAGCATTCGGGAGGGGTAGTTTTGAGATTGCATGGCTGCGACTCGCAGAACAGGAAAGAGGAAGTGGTAGAAGGGAATGTGATGTAGATGGCAAGTAGCAGAGGAAGAAGTGCAGGGCAGGGCAAGGCTGGGCCATGTTTGAGGTGGAGCAAGTAGTTTAACTTGGCTAAAGTGTAAACTGGTTGCTTCCATGCTGGGCCGTGCTGTGGAGACCCTGAATGCCGGGAAGAGTGGGTGGCATTT
Organism: Equus asinus; assembly: GCF_041296235.1. NCBI lineage: Eukaryota > Metazoa > Chordata > Mammalia > Perissodactyla > Equidae > Equus > Equus asinus. The sequence goes on along the minus strand of NC_091800.1, from coordinate 32,540,915 downwards.
CAGGTCGACAATGGTGCAGTTTCTGAAGGTCTTTGATCTAGAGTGACATGTTCAGAGCTACTATATATGAAGATTTAATTCAGCAGTTTACGCAGAATGGATTAGAGTAGGAAGACTCTGGACCTCAAGCAAATTTCCATTTTTAGGCAAGGATTAGATATTGCAATGTTTAGGGTAAATTACTTGTATCTTCAGTTACTCAAGAATACTATAAGAAAATGCCAAGGAACACGTATTCATACTTGTAGTATTAGATGAACAATCTATGAGTTATAGCCAGGCAGATAACCATATTATCTGTATTTCTAGTGGGATAATTTTACTTTGTATGTATTTCTTTGTGAATAATTTTGAGTAGAGCAGATTTTTTTGGTTAATATTTTGAATATTGTTAATTTTTTCAGTAGTGTTAGTATTTCATTACAAGCTTACTGTTTTTTTCTTTTATCTTATAATTTCCAAAGTTTGCTGTTAAAAGGGGAGGCACTTCCAACTTTATAATGAATATTAGAGGCAAACAGAATGCATTTCCAGTAACAAGGCTTACATCAAACCACAGAATTTTAGAGCTGAATATAGCAGAACGCATTTTGCACACAGTCACCTCCATCTCAGAAGGAAGACATTCTCCCACTAGTGGCTGCTTACACAAGTTAGAGATAAATTAATATTAAAATTATCACTGCGATAGACATTGTGCCTCCACAAAACTCCACTAAAAAGGGTTACTACACATGGTCAACAGGATTCCTAAAAGTTTCAAATTTAATTCAATAGCTCTTTATGAATTTTAAAATTAGTTCCCCATGCTCTATAATCATTCACCTACTTCTTGTACAGATTTATTATCATAAATAATAATATCTCACATTCAGATACTACTTTACAGTCCACAGAGCACTTGAACATATGTTCCCTCATTTGGTTTCTACAATAATTCTGTGAGGTAGCTGCTGTGATCAGCTCCTTTTTACAGATGGGGAAATGGAGCTCAGAGAGGTTAAATGACTTGCTTAAGATCACTGGATACAACTGGGAATCAAACTTGGTTCTGGCCACCAGGTTCACAGGTGTTCATTCTGCAGCCACAGACTAACTAGCGTAGGAAAAAAAAGAGGTGGCAGATTTATCACCATTTGGTTCTTTGCCAACCTAGGCAACAGTCAGCTCGGGAACAGTGAGCTCACAAACACGAAAGAGTCAACCTTCCAGGAAACACCAAAGGAGTTTACAGCTTTGATCACACCTCTGAGGGAACTCAGAAAAGCTTTAAATGACCAAATTAATTACACATTCACTTACTGATTCACCAATTCATCAGGAATTTATTGAGCTCTGACTAGTTGTCAGGCTCCCAAGCAATTGTGTAAACGGGACATGAATTCTGCTCTTGGGGAGCTTGCCCTTCTGGCTCACATCAAAGTAAGAGATCACAGCGTGACCAGGGCATGGGACACCAAAGAGGGAGGGATGAATTCTGCTAGGGGTGGACAGGCTGGAGTCATCTGAGCTCAGCCTTGAAGGATGAGACACAGAAGTGGGTGGTGGGCATTCCAGCCAGAGAGGACAACATGAGTGAAGGCAGGAGGCACGAAAGTGTGTGCTTAAGAGCTGTGTGGAGAATGTTCTAGATTCATTTTTCTCATTCTTCTAATGACTGGAGAATTTTGTTTTGTCACTCAAAAAAATGCATAAAAAATAAACCACTCTGGGTCAGATTAGATTTTTTCCCCCAACAATTAAGTTATGTTGTTTATTATTGTGACTTAGCATACAAAAATAAAAATATATATTTGATATACCATGGCTTTTGTTAGAGGACGGGCATATAACTTTGGAAGAAAAAACATAATTTTTATCTCTTTATGCCTCGATAATATTTTGAGATGTTTATGTTTATTTTTCTTATTTATTTTTACCTTTGCCTTCCCTCTGATTCAAGAAGATTCCATTTTTTTGTTATCTCAGGGTAGGTATGTAATAGGGCAGAAAACAGAGGGAGACCGCACGTCTTTTTGGCTTTTGTATTCTAAACCAGAGATTGGCAAATGTTTTCTGTAAAGAGCCAGATAGTAAATACTTTAGGCTTTGCAGGCTATATGATCCATTCTGCAACTACCCAGTTCTGCCCTTGTAGTGCAAAAGCTGCCACAGACAAAGATAAATGAATGAATGTGGCTGTGTTCCAATAAAACTTTATTTATGGACACTGAAATTTGAATTTCATATAATTTTCATGTGTCACAAGATATGTACTTCTTTTGATTTTTTTCAACTGTTAAAAATGTAAAAACCATTCTTAGCTTGTGGGCCATACAAAAACAGGGGGTATATTTGCTAACCTCTGTTTTAAGATTTTTTTTTTATAAGATGGCCAGTTCTTTTTGTTTTTTTTTTTGAGGAAGATTAGCCCTGAGCTAACTACTGCCAGTCCTCTTTTTGCTGAGGAAGCCTGGCCCTGAGCTAACATCCGTGCCCATCTTCCTCTACTTTATATGTGGGACGCCTACCACAGCATGGCGTGCCAAGCGGTGCCATGTCCGCACCCGGGATCCGAACCAGCGAAGCCGGGGCCACTAAGAAGCGGAACGTGCGAACTTAACCACTGTGCCACTGGGCCGGCCCCCCTGTTTTAAGATTTTATTTATGATTTTGGATTTTATTTTTTTTTCCTTCTGAGGAAGATTCGCCCTGAGCTAACATTTGTTGCCAATCTTCCTCCCTTTGTATGTGAGCTGCTGCCACAGCATGGTCACTAACAAATGAGTAGTGTAGGTCTGTGCTTGGGAACTGAACCCGGGCCACTGAAGCAGAATGCACCGAATTTAACCACTGGGCCACTGGGGCTGGCCCTGCCAATCTCAGTTTTAAATGCTTAATGCCATTAGGAGAATCCTAAGAGTTTTGTGAAGCAAGTGAGTGAATTTACCAACATAGGTAAGTTACTTGAGGAAGCTTAGAAGAGAATGGGCTTCATTTCTTGACCCCACTTCTACTTTGGCAAGAAGAAAAAGAGATCTGTGGGTCCTAGAGTGTTCTGCCATCCCTCCACCCCTGAAAAATTCTGAATTTGTTGCCAAATTAATGAGATTTCATTTAAAGATCTGGATTTTGGTCTTCTGAAAATGACAAGGGCAAATGGAGCCCACATTCATTCTCATACGGCAAAGCAAAGTAGAGACTGCCCTCCTAGGTGGGGCACAACTTCCTGCTCATCACCTCAGACCTTCCTGGCCTGTGTTCCCCATCCACAGTACCTGTCCAGCACCTATAAGCCTGTGGTCTAAGTTCTACTTGGCAGAGAATGATTTGTTTTCTTCTCTAACGGTACAATCTCCATTGAAACTAGTAGTCTTTTGGCCCTAGGGAAGCCATGCAGTGAAGAAGAATAAAAACATGGGCTTTTGAGTTAGAGAGAACTAGGCTGAAATCTCAGCTCTGTTCACTGTTAGGAGAGTGACCTTGGGCAAATTACCTCAGAATAGAATATACATAACCTGAAATGGTGGTTGCAATGATTATATAAGAGAATGCACTGAAAGCAGCCAGCACATACTAAAGCAGTCAATAAAAAAAGAATCACTATGATGGAGAAGTTCTTTGTTTTGTATCTTAATTTTAGATCTTGTCTTCATTGTTGACTTTTGTGGAAGGGCCTAAAGGATGAGCTTACAATCCATCTCATTTTATAGCAAAGAAATAAACATGCAGAGAGTGATGTGACTGCCCAAAGCCACATATTAGTGGTGGAACTAGGAAGAGGACCTGGATCTTTTAATTCTTGACTTGAGGAAATTTCTCTGTGCCACATGACCTCACTAAAGGTTCTGAATTCTTTTCATAAAAGCCTTTCATTTGATAGTCAAAAGATCTTCTAATGGAAAGAGCACTGACTCAGGTCTTCTGACTAACCCAATTACATTTTTTAATTATAACTTTAATTATAAAATAGTACAATGAAATGATGACAGTTATTAGTTGTTAAAGTTCTATCAGTTGTTGAAGTTATCCGAAGTACTTCTGTTCCAAGCTCACCGACACCATCGTGTGGTCAGTAGAAATAGTAATTCCAGCCAAATGAACAAGAAAAATCTGGAGCTATTTAAAGTTAATGATAAAGTATAGCAAGATAGGTAGATAAGTGTCAAATAACATAATAATGAGAAGTCACTATAATTATCTTATTTTAGGCCCTGGCTGATGGCCAAGGGAAAAATGATTTATCTATCTCAGAACAAATCTTTAATGAGACTGATAGATTATAATGGATGATTTCTCAAGCCTTACTCACAATACAACTCTTTGTTATAATGAAGAAAAATACTCAACATATGTGGCAGCTATATTATCTCAGATCTTTGCAGATTTTCCTCCAATATATACGATTATGAATGGTAGAGCATTCTGGGACTCTCTGAGTAGAACTGAATACAAAGGGACAGGAGCCAAGTTAGTCAAACCTGAAGGCTCTGCTAAAATGTCTTCTATCAAATGTAAGCACCAATCAACTGGTGGGAGCCTAAGTGAGGACATATTAGAGAGAACTTGATGAGCTGCAAATGTTCAGGGTGCTCTGGACATCCATTCAAGAGGGCAGGGTAATTTGGTGAGTTGGTTAAACAGAAGTAGGTGAGAATGCTTCTTTTCTACTAACAGGTTGACCTAAGTCAACAGGCAGTGCCCAAAGAAACAAAAATACCAGTACAGAAAATCGGTGACAAAAGCAATTGGATTTACGTTTTGTGCCACAAAGTAAGGATTTACTTTTTGTGCCAAAAAATGATTGAGGTATGCCAAAAGGTCAAGGGAACTGGCTTGAAGGGGCTCCCACTGGCTAAATCTGGAACAATCTGAGCATCAGAATAAATAAGAATGGCAATGGACAATAACCTATCAAATAATATCGAAATCCATGAGGCCATACTAATAAAAAACAAACAAATAAAGGGGGAAGAAGGGAGGGCACTTTCTTAGTTTGGAAGGCCCACTAATAAATGTAGAAGGAATGATGGAATTGTAAAAAATCACCACTTGGCAACCACATTAGTAATAATGGATTCAGGCAAGAACCATCAATGGATGATAAAATTAGCTGATGAAAGTTTGATGAGAAACAAGATATTTACACAGTCTTGAAGTATGTGCCCATAAGACATATGTATTAATTGCAAAGGGAAAAAACAGCAACTTCACAGTGGAGATGACACTTTAACCAAAAGTTTAAAGTTAGCATCACCAGCAATGAGACAAACAGACATCTTGTGTCACCTAATAGGACACATTGAGAAAAACCCAGCATCATTTCTGTGATATTCCTGCCAAAGATGCATAAACTGAATCTAAAATGAGAAAACATCAGCTAAACCCAAATTGAAGGATGTTCTACAAAATAACTGGCCTGTATTTTTCAAAAATGTCAAGGTCATGAAAGTTGAAGAAAGACAAGCAACTGTTCTAGACTGAAAGATAATAAGGAGACATGTCAACTACATGTAACCCATGATCCTGGATTGCTTCCTTTTGCTAAAAAGGCTACTTTGGGGACATCTGAAATTTGAATAAGATCTGTGGATTAGACAGTAATGCTGTATTAGTGTTAATTTCCTGACTTTGAAGTCTGCCTGTAGTTATGTAGGTAGGAGAGTGCTTTTGTTTTGAGGAAATACTCACTGAAGCGTTTAGAGGTAATGGGCTCTCACGTCTACAACTTACTTTCAAGTGGTTCATGAAAAAAACAGAGAGAGAAAAAGATAAAATAAAGAGTTTTAAAAATGTGATTAGATTTGGCGAAGAGAAACAAAAGGTTAAACTATTTGCCTATACCAGAGGATGGAAACTATAAATGGAACTTGGATTTAATGCTCGGAGGATGCAGTCCTTTTTTTTTTTTCTGTTTGTTTTATTAGCAGCTGTCCTTCATGACCATAGGCTTCTTTGAAACTCACCAAAGATTAGAAGATAGAGTGAAAAACTCAGAGGTGGAAGACTGGAGACCTGATTTGTAAAGGAAATTCTACCGCAACTATAGAAAGGTCATATATATAATATTTATATATATTCATACATAACATGTAAATAAATGTAAAAATAAAATAAATATAAATATAAAAAATAAGTAAATATAAATATTCTATGTATAAACCGATCTACCTAAATATTTCTCAAGCTGGACTTGGGTGAGAAGGACAGCTATATTCAGAATCTTGAAGTCTGTTCCTATTTAATCTTGAAAGCAGTCAGAGGCTTATTTCTACCATCAAACCAGAGAGACGTGCAGCTGAGTCTTAACCTTCTAAGTAATTACGGGCTATAGAATAGGAAAAACATTGTATTTAATATTAAGAGAGCCATAGTAACAATAACGGCTACTATTCATTGTTGTGAAATAGTCCTTACATATTTGTTGGGAGTTCTATGGGTTAATCAAACGAGACTTAAAACACACGGTGACATGATATCATGTCAGGATTTGCTCTTTCTGGGCAATGACTTATATGTAAATAAGATGGCAGACTGGTTGAGGCAAGGATGACTCACAGTCCAATGCAGCACTTTCCCCTCTGGCTGGCACGAAACCTATTCAAGTTTTAGATTTTCCTGCTGGGGCTCTATAGATGTCATTGTTGTTTATGGAAAGGATTATTCAACCCATACCAGCAATGTGAACTACAGGGGCTTGTATTCGCTTCGTAAAACAGAAACATGTAAAAGAAAAAAATAATTAAAATCATTCAATATTAGCAAGTTTTTTTCATTAAGGGGAAAACCCAGTGTGCTGCCATCAGAGCACTGTCAAGAAAGACTGGACAATTTCATTCAGAACCCTGGCAACTGTGAAGCCTCATAAGAAGACAACTGTAGTAGAGTATTTATTTCTGCCCTACATGTACTTAGAAAATCAAGCATATATTTCTGAGGTATTCAATCTAGGGATTAAATGGAAGATAAAATTAATGGATGCTATATATCATCACTGGTCTAATTAATCACCATATTGCATTTGGTAAGAGTCATGTTTTATGAATGTTGTGCTGAGTGTAAAACAAAACAAATCTGATAATAGTCCTGGCCTCCAGGAAGCCCTAACCTAGAAAGGTCATCAGCAGTCACTTGGAAGGGGCTGTCTCTAGCTGTCAAAACTACTGCTACAGAAAAAAAAAAAAAAATCACATGGTCATGTTTTTTGCTTATTCAGTATTTTCTTAGGGGTATTTCCCCTATCCCCAATTCCTAATTTTGTGGTTCATATGGGACTGATACAGTCCTCTCTCATTCTAAACTCTAGGAGTGGAGAAATGAGCTAGGTCTGACCAGTTAAGAATATCCCATCCCTTTGGTCACAGCGATTGGTTCAGGGATGGGCTCACAGGCTACTGGAGAATTCCTGAGGACTTCTGCTGAAATTGCTGGCAGAGACATGGTCCTTTTGTTGGAACTGTGAGCTATGAGAACCATGTATTGCCTAGAGATATCAGGGCCATCTTTGCCACCAGATGGAGAAAGATTATGTAAATGAAGCCGCCTCAGAAAAAAGCAGAGACAAGAGGGGAGAGACTGGGTCCCATGACATATGTTGAGCCCGTGGTTTGAGCTGTGCCTAAGGCCCAGAGACTTCTTACTTATATGAGCCAATAAATTCCCTTTTGTAGCTTATGTTAGCGTGAGCTGAATTTTTGTCACTTTTAATGCTCCTAGTAAACATAATTTACATACATTTTTTTCAAAATAAATCTGGAACCACATGAAATAAGAGTTCCTCTCTTCAAAGGTATAGGGGGAAATTATTCTTTAACTGTCAACTTAACTCTAGCATTCCAGATTTATTCTCTGAAGTCACAAATGCCATGCAACATGGCTGTATCATGAGTCAGGACTAGAATTAGCATAAAGCTCTTGTCCTAAGAGATCTACTACACAGAATCCATAGTGAACTGGAGCAAAGAAAACCAGGAATATAGAGACTGGCAACTTGCTAAAGTATTAAAAAGAATTTGAATACATTTGGGGACTATTGGGTTAACCAAATTAGAGATATCTTTACTGGGACTTCTCAAAGCCACATGTTTACTGATTGTAATTTCGTCTCTAAGAGGCTGCTAAGTTATACAGCATCTTCCAACAGCTTGAACACAGATTCTTTATCAAAAAGCGTTCTGAGAATACGCTTTTGGAAACATCTGACTATACATATCTCTTAAAAAATGGCTTATCTGTCCTGATCATTTTGCTTGATCTCTCTATTTTCCTTTGCATCTAACCATTTTTATGGTTTCAACTAAAACTTCATGCTAAAGATCACTGTAACTCTCGTTAGTTTGAAGCTCTAGTCCAATTATTTATTTCCAACTACGACTGCACACTGTCAATGGAATATCTTACCATTACCTCAAACTCAGCACATTCAAAATGCCTGAACCCAACCTCCTCTCCAACTTTCCTGATTCCTTCAATGATCTGCCATGTTGTCAGATTCCAAAGGAGAAACATCCATAATGTCTGCCTCCATGTCCCATATTCAGCCTTTCTCCATCAACTCACACCTGGCCATTACCTTGGCTTCATAGTTGCCCTGCTTCACTCGGGGTTCTCTCCCAGACTGCCCATCACTACCAAGTCCATCTTCCTAATACAGCCTTCACTATTATACTTTTCCAATTCAATGACCTTCAGCTGCTCCTAGGCATAGGGAACCTAAAAGCCTCATTGGGCCTTCACACAATCGAATTTCTCCTATTCAGGTGACTCCTTATTGCTCCACTCTTCAAAAGAAACCATTTGCTTTAGTTAAGTTTGTCTTACCATATGCTACAGATATGCTTAAGACAAACTAAGCGTTGCCTAGAAGGTGAGCTTCCTGTCAATTGCTTTTAAAAATGTTCTGTGCCAGCAAGACTGTGCTAAAATGAAACCACAACCTGTCTTCTGAAATCCCCCAGCCTGCGTGTTTCTGGTAACCCCGAGAAAGCTCTTACTCCTGCCTCTGCTCCAGTATACACTCCACTGTCTCCTTGGGATAGTTGGTGTTGGACCCGGATTTGCTCTCTGGGCTTTGTGCTTGCATCGAATTGGCTGTGATGTTTGCTCACAGCTCCTCTGGTATCTGTACCCAGGTCACTTCCAGATTTGTGGTGATCCAAGCCTATTGCACAATTCTTCCTCTTATTAAGGAAACACAGTGCACATTCCTATCTACGACTGTGTCATTTTCTGGAATGCCTGAAATGCCCTTCCCTCTCCTTTTGAACTACCCAAATACTTAAGTAAAATAAAATAAAAGCGCCACCCAGGCCCCATCTCCTTCACTTATAAATTTCATCTGCATAGATACCTCTCCTCTGAACTACTACAGCACAGGGCCCCATCCCCCAGTACAACATTGAACTACACATTGTTTTGTACTACTTGCTGTTGTTTCATGACTGTCAGTCTCGTATCCCCAGTTATATAGTATAAATTCCCTGAGGGTGTAAACCATGCTTCATATCCAGTATTCCCCTCCCCACCCCATAGGGCCTACACTGATGGGTACAGAGTAAGTGCTCCACAAGAAGACTCTGGCTGTCTGATTCTCAAGGGACTTAAATATCTATTGTTTGTCCATAACTCTCATAATTCAATAGATGACAACTTGCCAACACCACAAAGAAAGTCTACAGCTTGGATCACTATCATCTCCCTAGGAAATTATAGTTTGTTGACTTTCCTGAAGCCATGTCTAGAGTATAAACACTGTTGTGAAAATCAACTAGAAATAGGGGGTGGGGGAGGGGTGGGCGGGGACCAACAGAGTTTTTAAGGATCTGAGATTCAACTAATATAGCCATTAGATTGTAGACATAATGATAGGACAACCACTTCCCCATCAAAAAAAATTTATGATGACAAATATGTAATTATATTTGGACCTATGGGTATCAATTTTTGCTCGAAACTTGGGAAGGCCATTCATTAATAGAGATGGAAATTATACTTAAAAGTTTTCTCTCTATTCATATGTAGACAATTACTGGTAAATCAATTCATTTAAAAAATGCAGTGACAGTTATTTTGTGGGTACACAGACATGCCTGAAATAAGATTGATACTTGAATGCTTAAATGAAAACACGGGAACACGGCAGCACGGAAAAGAAAAGGAACTTCTAAGTGAATGAAATACCAGCTTCCTCTGGGACAGACCGGCTAGTCCAGTTCCTCTGGCTTTTGTGTCCCAGCCAGGCTTCTGTTCTGCGCTGCAGCCTGAGGGCTTCACACTCCCACTCCAGAAAGAGTGCACTTTTCTCTCTGGAATCCAATGCTTTTAGCAGTTTTTTGATGGAAGCAGAGAACACTGATGGCTCAGTTATTAGGCTATAGACCATGGTGGAAATATACGGGCTGTGCTCTGTCTGGAAAGTGAGCAGTAATTATATGAGAGAAGACATTCTCATACCTCTGTCTTCCTCCCAGTAAATCCTACAGAGGTTCAAATGAAACTAGCTCTAGAAAATCATTTTAATCCCTGTCAAGTCTTGTATCTTTTAATGTGTTTAGCTTTTAAACTTTTAAATGTGTTATAGAAATGTGAGAGAACACATTGAACCAATGCAGTTCTAAAAGCTGACTTGGTTATGCAAAATACTAGCAAATGAAATGACCACAGATTTACCATAACCTAACTGTTAAAAAGGAATGAAAGAATTTTTCTATTTTTCTCTGAGCCACCTAACCTCTGCTTTTTTGATGTTCTTTTGCATTATCGTAAATACTTGTAAATGAGGATATTGAGATAGGTAAAAGTTTGAGAATCTCGCCTTCCCACAATTACAGAGCTACTGTTTTCACTGGCGACTAGAACTGACGATCACCCTTCTCAAATTCGAGAGGCATCAGTTTTTCTCTAAACACTGCACAGTGATTCATCTAGAGGAGAAGCAGTATCCATGTGTGGGTCCTGTCTTTCAATGCGCCATTTCTTAAACAGAGATTAAAGATTCCCAAGAGTTAACCTTCAGTGCTGGGGAAGGAAAGACATGAGATCATTGCTACACAACCATAAAGGTGTTTAGTGGTGACGACGGGACACCCAATCAACTCACTCTTCTCACCGATCACCCCACTGGAACTGTGACTGTTGCTCCCCCTTTCCTGCCAGAGACTCACTCTTCTAGAAACCAAGTTTAGGCCCTGTTACCTTGCTCACTTGAACAGCATGGAAATTTTGCAACATTTTTACCTATTTTATTTACTTATCAAAGGAAAAGAGTTAGGGATTTAAGAAATGGCATAAGAATCACTGAGAATTGTTTGCTATCATTAATATTAAAGAGCATCCAAAAGGATTCTCACTACTGCTTGCCACAGAGCTGCATAATATTACTTGGTCCCTCAGAAACACTGACTTCCATGGGAACCAATTTCATCTGAGGGGGTTATACAGGGACTAACGCCTAGTTTTAACTCCACAGGCATTTTCAGATTTTGGCAGGGGGAGGCATTTTGGACACCCTAAATACCTGACTAAACAGTCAAAGTTGATAAGGCTGCCTTGGCTGGAGAGCATGGTTGATAAAGAACACACATTAGAGAACCACTGACTCTGCCACTTCCTAGCTGTGTGACCTTAACGTCTCTAAGCTTCAGTTTCCCCATCTGTGAATTACATACGTGGAACATTTTTTTACCCCCAAATTATACCAAACGTTGAGACTTTTTTTTTCACTCTCTTACCACGTTAGCTTTCCTTACATTGGGAGTTTGTAAGTATTTTGAATTAGCTTTACACTTTCCATTTACTAGGAGCAACGAGAGATGACATGGTAGGTGCCGTTTACTGTTGTCAACTACAATTATTCCTGGCTTGGTAGCCATTGAGTCGTTTTATTTATTTATTTTTGTTTTTTAAATTAACAGGTTTTTTAATGTGTTTCTTTGGCATATAGATGTCCAATTGTTCTAGCACCATTTATTGAAAAGACTATCCTTTCTCTATTAAACTGCTTTGGAATCTTTGTTGAAAATCAATTGGCCATATGTCTCTGGGTCTATTTCTGAACATTCTATTCCATTCCATCGATACACGTGTTTATCCTTTTGCCAATATCACACCATCCTGATTACTGTAGTTTTCAAGAAAATCTTAAAATTGGGTAGTATGATTCCTCTAGCTTTACTCTTCTTTTAAAAAATTGTTTTGGCTATTTCAGCTCCTCTGCTTTCCTGTATAAATTTCAGAATCAGCTTGTCTATAGCTATAAAAAAATTCTTCTTGGATTTTGGTTAAAATTGTGTTAAATCAATTTGGAGAAAAACAACATCTTTATTACGCTGAGTCTTCCAATCCATGAACTCAGTAAATCTCTCCTTTTAGTTAGATGTTTTATTTCATTAGTGTTTTGTAGTATTCAGCATACATATCCTAAACATGTCTTGTTAGATTTATAGCTAAGTATTTCATTTTTAGGGGGAGCTGTGTGTAAACTGTATATACATATATTTAAATTTTGGTTCTTAATTATCAATTGCTAGTATATAAAAATATGATTGATTTTTGACCTTGCTAAACTCACGTATTAGTTGAAAGAGGTGGGTTTTTGTTCGTTTTGGTAGATTCCATAGGATTTTCTAGGTAGGCAATTATGTTGTCTACAAATAGGGATGGCTGTATTTCTTCCTTTCCAATCTGTACACTTTTATTTATTTTTCTTGCTGTTGCACCGGCTAGGACTTCCACTTTGATGTTGAACAGGAGTAACGGGTATATGGGTGTGGTCGTCTTTGCCTTATTCCCAATTTTAGGGGAAAAGCACTCAGTCTTTCACTGTTAAGTATGGTGATAGCTGCAGGGTTTTTGCAGATGCTCTTTATCAGGTTCAGGAAGTTCTCTTGTAATTCTAGTTTGCTGAGAGTGCCCACCTCTGTTTTCAGGTGGTTTTGTCAAGGCCAGGAGATTCTGGAGGAAACACAGCCAGTTCAATGGTAGTTCAAATTCTGGTCTTCTTCCTCAATCTATCTGTTATCATTTATTTTCCAGAGACCTCAAATAACTGCTCCCTGCATCTTATCCAGATTTTACTGCTGAATTCAGTGGGAGAGACAGGGTAGAGTGTGCTTACGCCACCCTATTCAGAACTAGAATTCCTAAGTTATTTTGAAGAGAAATAAGGAAAATTAACCAGTTTATTAAGTTCTATTAAAAAATATGGGGGGCCAGCCCCATGGCCAAGTGGTTAAGTTCATGCGCTCTGCTAGAGTGGCTCACAGTTTCGCTGGTTCTCATCCTGGGCGCAGACCCAGCACTGCTCATCAGGCCATGCTGAGGCGGCATCCCACATAGCAGAACTAGAAGGACCCACAACTAAAATATACAACTATGTGCTGGGGGGTTTGGGGGAGGAGAAGAAGAAGAAAAAGAGAAAAAGAAGACTGGCAACAGATGTTAGCTCAGGGCCAGTCTTAAAAAAAAAAAACGTATGTTTTTAAGTGTCAAGGATCCAAAGATGAGTTAGATTTAATCTCTGTTTCATACCTACTCTTATTCCTCTTGTCCACCTGATGAATTCCTACTTTTTATTATTCTAACCTAATGTTTATCAAAGTAATAAATGTAAATAGTTTCATAAGTTAAATAGTACTACAAGATGTATAACAAAAACAACAAGCTTGAGCTGCACCATCTTCACCTGCAATTCCCACTCCTCAAAGGTAGCCACTTCCAACTCCGCTTACTATGTCTTCTGCTATTTACCTTCATATTTCTAAATAATATTCTTATATTCTGTTTATTTTTAAATTTCAGATATTACCTGTTGACTTCCTACTATGAAAGATGAGAATAATTTCACCTCTCTCATTTTGAACACACATTACTCACTTTCCCTCCTCTTAGCCTCCTAATAGAGTATGTTGTAAACTTGGTTAAATCAATATTAATTGTCTACTTTATTACTACTACATATGTATGGTATTATATATTACTATATGTAGTAACAGACATTACTATATGTAATGATACATATTTCTATATTTCTAATTATAATACATATTACTATATAGCTAAATATATTATTACATACTATTAGTGTATATAATTTTTCATTTTCCAAGTAATGAATGTACTACTTATATAGTCTTTACTAATTCTTAGCTCTACTTTATTTATCTATCATTAATTGTTCCCCAAATTCTCGAGTAGAGCTGTGAACTCCTCTCAATATTACCAGTTTTTTCTTTTTTCTCAAGCTATCCCTTCTTTCTGGAACCCTGTTTTCCCAGTGTGCTCTGGAGTGGTTGTTTTCAGGCCTGCTGCACAGCTGTCATCCTAGAACATCCTTTCACGATCATATTGGGAATTCCTTTGTCTCTTCCCTGGCTAAAACCACTCTTTCCACTCATGTCTTCCTCTTTCTGGGTTTACTTCCTCCTTTTGTTGAGAGAACATCATGCAGTAGCTTCTTGAGAAAGAATGAAAGTTTTTTGAGATTTGCATGTTTGATAACATTTTTAGTCTACTCTCATATGTGGTTAATAGCATGGCTAGGTATAAAATTCTAGGTTGGAAATAATTTTACCTTTAGTTTCCAATGCAACTGTTGAGAAGCCTAGCACCATTTGGCTTTCTAATACATTTTATATAATTTGTTTCCCACTTCTCCCAAATTAGAAGTTTTCAGCATTGTCTTTTTACACACAGGGTTCTAAAATTTCAAGTGGATATAGTTTGGGGCATGTGTGTGAGAGTGTGTATGTTTTTGATTCGTTATATTCAACACCTATTCTTTAGTTTAGTGAAATTTTCTTAAATTACTTTTTGGGTCATTCCCTGTCCTTTCATTTTTTCTTTCTGGAAAGACTTATCCTCTCCTTTCCATTTTCAATGTTTTTGTCTTTTGGGAGAGTTCTCTAATGTCCAATCCCTTCTATTGAATTTATTTATTCTACTATTTTTTAATTTCCAAGAGACCTTCCTTGTTCTTTGAAGGTTCCTATGTTAAAATAGCATGTTTTGTTTTACGGCTATAATATTTTCCCTTACCTCTGTGAGAATACAAATTGTCACTTTGTGAAATGCTTTCCTGTTTTCTGTATCATCTATATTTTCTCTGTTCGTTTGTTTTGATTTCCATCTTTAAGAGGCTATCCATTAATATTTAAGAATAAGGCACTAAAAAAATGGACTGAAAACTTTTTTGCATAAAGGCAAGGCTTGCCAATAAGTTGGTCTTCTTGTAAGGTTACTAAGGAGGAACTTTCAAATGTCAGCATCAGAAGGGCTTTTCTCTTGGGCATGTCAATTTTCAGAAAGGATTTTCCCAATATCCTGCTCAAGGGGTATAAATATGGATGCCAGCTTCATGGGATCTAAATAAGGGAAGTAGACTTTGACTTCATCTTCTTGTTGGCCATGTGGTCTCACTCCTGTGCCAATCTCCATTACAGCTCCTGTCTTTTGTAAAGGTAGAGAAGAGTCAGCTGCCCAGGTACAAAAGACGGAGGAGAAAATCTGTGTCTAAATGGCCTCTATATAAACTTTCAATGACTCTTCGAATTTTCAGTGCCACCCCCATTCCAACCTTCAGAAATGCAAGGTGTTTTCAAGCCCTGAGGCTTTATGGACTTTGACAGAGTAAAGCAGCTTGCATCTTGTTGGCTTACCCCACTGGAGGAATGGATTTTAGCTCTCTCCACTTGCTAATTCAGTTACCACCCACCCATTTATTTTCTATCCTCCAAAGTGTTGTTGTGTCTCCAGTTCTCTTTGTCCTTGTGGGTTTGTACCTTTTTTGATTCTTTCTTGTTCTTTTACTGGGATTTTGGCAAGAGGAAAAACGAATCACATGTGTTTGATTTGTCAGGAGTTCCTTCCTCTTTCCTTAAAAACCAGGTTCAGGGGGCCAGGCCGGTGGCATAGTGGTTGGGTTCTCGCACTCTGCTTCAGTGGCCTGGTGTTTGCGGGTTTGTATCCCGAGCACGGACCTACACCTCACTCATCAAGCCATGCTGTGGTGGCATCCCACATACAAAATAAAGAAAGGTTGGCACAGATGTTAGCTCAGGGACAATCTCCCTCAAGCAAAAAGAGGAAGATTAGCAATAGATATTAGCTCAGGGTCAGTCTTCCTCACCAATAAACAAACAAATAAACCAAAAAAACCCACGTTCAGGTATTAGTTCATCTTGGAACCCCTTCCAAAGATAGAGTTAAGGTATTCTGTGCTATCCTCTGATCCTTTAATCCTGCTTCCATCATTTCCTTCACCACACAGCACCGTAATTTATTTGGTTATAGCTCCACAAGTTCCCTGGGTCTGCACCTGTATCTGATTTCTTTACCCTAGCAATACTGAGTGCTCAACAAATGTTAAGTAAATAAAGAAATAAATAAATGAATGGGTGAAACTATTCAGAGAGAGGTTAGAGTTGGCACCTGTGGCCTGACCTTGTGAGAAAATAGAAAATAAAAAGAGAGGCATTTTTAGAATGTGATAATGGGAGACAAAGAGCACTGGATACAGAAAAACTAAGAAAGACACCTCCAAATTTGACTTGTTCTTTACTATTCTCAGGACTCAGGCTAACAATGATGTATATTTTGCTGTGTGTTTTCTGGTCCTGTTCTAATTTGTCTTTTGAATAAGGCTAAACACTATAATCCTCTGCTGACAATTGTCCTATCATTGATTTCCTGCTTTTTTTCAAGCTGACAGGTTTAGGCACAGACCGTTTTTTCAATTCCTTTTTTGGGCCCGAAAGAACCTTTCCTAAACAGGATTATAAACAAACCTCACATTTTAACACCAAGATAGATGATGAATTATGTAACTCATTGGGTCATAATTTAATATTAGGTGTTTGGGTAACACTGCTTCCTTTTAATTTGACTTGGCTTCCCATATAAGCATTAAAGAATTCTGTAGACCAGTATTAATTAAATTCTAAGTTTGTAATTTTTGTGAGTACTTTGTGTCAGGCATTAATGCACTTTATCCTTAGAACTTTGTAAGGTACAACAGTATTGTCTTTATACTATAATTGGAAAGTGAGGATTAGAAAGAATAAGTAATTTGCTGAAGGTCACATAAAAGTAGAATGCAGATTTGAACCCTTCAAATTTTATGCTCTTAAACAACAGGCTATACTGATTATGAATAAAATTACAATTTTATCTACTAATATAACACCAAGGTTTTATTTCTTCAGCCACTGTGATGTGTTGATTATACATAACTATACACATTAATGAGCTCAGAACCATAAAAATTCTAGAGCTATTGATTGTCAACATATTAACGGCATTTGACATCTCAATTTATAACCAATACATTACAGAATTAGTTTGTCTTCCTTATACTTTACATACATATTGCTAAGATTACTTCTTACTTGCTGATTATATGGTTAAACAATACACATTGGGGATATATTACCACATAAAATAATGATCTTAAGGTCTGTCATGAGAGAAAGGAGTTGAAATATTTCTGCTGCTGATGCTTTGAAAAGCAATTTCCTAAGGTTAAACCTTCCCTAAAATGTGAAAGTTAGATGATATTTCTATTTTTAATATTAGTTTAAAACTCTATAATACCCACAATTTTTGTAATTTATAGGGTTATCATTTTTGTTGGATATGCACAAAAGGTTAATGAAAGCTCATGACCTCCCTAAAATCATAAGCTTGTTGATTTGTTTGTCTTAGGGAGGTGGCTGCTGATTGAATTTTAGTTATATTTAGCAATTACTAACAAAGTTGTGATCCAATGGAAGCACTACTACTGGAGGAATGTAAAAATCAACCGGCAATTTCCTTCCTAAATAGTGTTTATAAGAAAAGAGGCTCTTATGCATGAACCCATGAGTGTCATCCTACATGAGTGCAGACTTCTGTCCAATTCTTTGCTCAGACTGAATTCCTGGTTCAAGAAAAGCACTGCCAATCTGTAACTGGGACAATTGCAGGCTTCAACGTTGCCCGGAGATAACATGACACCATCTTATCTGTATTCTCAGTACCCCTTTCCCTGTTCTTTTTTTTTTAAATTTTTTTAAAGATTTTATTTTTTCCTTTTTCTCCCCAAAGCCCCCCGGTACATAGTTGTGTATTCTTCGTTGTGGGTTCTTCTAGTTGTGACATGTGGGACGCTGCCTCAGCGTGGTCTGATGAGCAGTGCCATGTCCGCGCCCAGGATTCGAACTAACGAAACACTGGGCCGCCTGCAGCGGAGCGCGCGAACTTAACCACTCGGCCACGGGGCCAGCCCCCTTTCCCTGTTCTTTTGCCTTTCTCTCTCCTTATCCACATTTTCATTGTCTTATTTCTCAAAGACCTGGTGGTTAGGTAACTCTCATAATTCTCCTTGGGGAGTCAGTTAAAGGCTTAATCAAGCCAGCGGCATGCTTGTGCCAGATTGTAATAGCCTGCGAGAGATGACTGCTAAATATTCATAAATTTTTTTTTTTTTTAGATTTTTTTATTTTTTCCTTTTTCTTCCCAAAGCCCCCCGGTACATAGTTGTATATTCTTTGTTGTGGGTCCTGCTAGTTGTGGCATGTGGGACGCTGCCTCAGCGTGGTGTGATGAGCAGTGTCATGTCCGCGCCCAGGATTCGAACCAAGGAAACACTGGGCCGCCTGCAGCGGAGGGCGCGAACTTAACCGCCCGGCCACGGGGCCAGCCCCAAAATATTCATAAATTTTGCAAGCAGATTATTAACCTTTGGTAGCTTAAAGTCAGCCATGGTGGGAGTATTCACACCATGGGAATTGGCACACAATACAAATTGCCTTACCCCCACCCCTAGAGAGCTGGTTCATCAGCACACCACTGGGTATTACACTCCCCAGGGATCTTGCATTTTCATTAAGTACTCCTGAAAACTTTGTTCGAAATCCAGATTCAGAACAAATTTCTACGGCTGGGATTTCTCTAACAGGAGCAAACAATGGAAAAATCATTAGAGGCATTGCCCAAATGTTACTACATAGGCAAATAGCTAGACTATCTTGCTGTAAACCAGCTTGGCTGACATATCGCTAGAAGATATGGTAGAAAATTATAAATATTCAAAAAAAAACCAGCATTGCCTTTTTGGGCCAAGGAAGATTCCCAAAAACGTATGTTCATATAATAATCCCGTAAAATATGGACTGTTCTATAACAATGACCGATTGAAGCAGCCTGTTAAGTACTTTCAGAGTTACTGACCAAAGCAAAGAATGCAGAGCAAACCTCCTCAGAGGATCTGGAGACAACACAGCCTGTACACCGAAAAACCAAGTTTACTAACAGAGCACCAATTAAATAATCTAGTGGTTTCCAAAACTGAAAGTAGGCCTTACCATCTTTAAAAAATCCTAACTGTTGGTCTAGTGGTTAAAGAAATGGCCAGGCTTAGTTATCTAAGTATAGCAAACTACATTTACTCATATTCCTGTAATTTCTTCTTTAAAAGAGGAGTGTTGCTTGAAATAAACAAGTTATCCTTTCTCTGTATTTTTGTCTATGCCTCTCTCTCTCTTCAAATATTTACTGTGCCTACTTTGTACCAGGCACCAACTTGATTACAAGGATGAATAAGTGCCAGTCCCACAATGTGCTTCAAAGATTCTATCTACTTTTAAAGTATATAGTTAAGGAAGTATTATTCAAAGGCCTCAAAGAGATCCTGTATATATAAGTGTAATATATGCAGGATTAACTTTCTGATTAGTTTATTGTAATTAGACAATAACATTTGAAAGCTGTAGCCTTTTAGCCTTTTTGCTCTGACAAGAATAGTCACCAGGAACTTTTTAGAGAAGATGATTTGATTTCTAAGGAAAACTGTGGTGTAGCTTTAACAGCCTTCTTGGAAGGAATCCAAATGTAATTAAAATATGAAAAATATGCTTGATAAAGAACACTATGAAGCATAGTCAGAAAAATTTTGACATAACCTATGATTCTGAAAATATGGAATCTAAAAATAATAAATATGAATTCTTAATAATTGGCTCTCAGAACTACAGTAAAGGGATACTTCAAGTTTGTTGTTAAAGTTGTTTACTATAAGAAAGACACATGTTCCTATCAAACATGTAAAATTAATGAACATGTTTTATAGCAGAGCTCAAAAAATACTCTCTTGCAAGCTATACTCATTAAGGAGAACTATCAACGAATTCATTAAACAAAAACAAAAATGCAAAGCAACAATGGCTTCAAAGCTAACAACTCTAGAAAGCAAAATGTAGCAAAGACATAAAGGATAGTGATAAGCATGTAACTGACATAGTTTATCTAAACATAGACACTTCTTTTGCTATCATGCAAAGGAATCAGGGAAAGAGGCAGGTCAACAAATGGAGGATGGCTTGGCAGGTTGTTTGCCTGGCCTTCACTGCTGACCTAAAGGAGCATCTGATGACCAAAAGGAACCACCCAAGACAGGCATGTGTAAACCTCCCATACCAGCAGGCCTGGGGCTGCCTCTAACTCCTGGAGTGCAAACCAGGTCCTTTAATTTCTATGATGTAAAGTAAGTCCATTTGGCCACTAGATGGAGATCAGGTTACTCTGCCAGTGACAAGGGAAGCTGCTGGCAGTCAGCAAGCAGTAAGTATGGTATGGAGAATCTCTTCTCCTTTCTTGATATTTCTATGAAAGGTATTTTCCAAGCTCCAAAATCAGGAGCACATTTATGTTGAATAAAGGGTCCATACATGAGAAATAGATTAAAGGATCAAAAAGTAAGGGAACTGTAAAAGAAATGTAAAACATTTTTTCTTGTTATTATGATTACCCCTGGAATGATTCCTATTTAGATTCGATTGTGCAAACAACTTGTAAATAATAACATGCGCTGGTCTCAATAAGAGCAATTCAATATGCTGTCTCATTACTCACCAAACAGCGAGAAGGAAGAGGGGAGTTATGACCAAAAATGAAAACAACGGCAGAGCATTTGGACAATGAATCCTGTCTGTTTAGACATAAGCAGTGTACTCAAAATTTGTTTCTCAGTTGGAGTAGGTATATAAGTATACATTTTCAATACCAACCAAAATGGATCAAGACATCAGATATGGAAGGAGAATGTTAGATAACATCTACTCTAATTTTCCTCATGGAACTATCATTCAACACTGAATTATGCAACTTTATCACTAAATAAGTCTGATTTCTATTGTAGCTGAACTTCAAGCTGGAGACATACAGTTACACATATCCTGGAAAATGTTAGATTTAGGGAAGGATCAAACGTTGCCCTGCATAATATAGCTGAATATTTTGATTATTCTTGAGGTGTTAGGTACTATAATTCTGTTCATTTTTAACTTAATAACCATATGTTTTCATTCAATAAATACTCAGTTACATAAAAACAAACTAATAATTTGTGACAGTTTAAAAGAATTCCGTTTGTTATCAAATAGCTTCAACGACCAGTGTAATTTAGTATGAGAGTATGAGCAGAAAGAAACATATTAGTCACCTATTGTGTAGCAATCATTATGGTAGGAGCTTGGAATACGAGACGCACAATAGAGTCAGGGAAGTCATAGGAAGAGAAGAGCTACATGCTTAAAACAGAAATAGGGGCTAATTTTCACAGCAGTCAAGACCAGTTATCAAAATTATGAGTGAAAATCCTTTTTAAAGTTCTGTCGTAAAAGATAAACTTAATTTTGGCCAGAAATCTTGGCCATAGGAAAAACATGATCTTTGATCTCTATAATACATGAGAAATTGAAATAAAATATAAGAAATTCAAATATAATAGCATTTACTATTAGGTATCAGTCACCATATTGAAAATAGGAGCTTAATTCAAAGGGAGAAAAAACTAATGTTTAGAATAATAAAAGAAACAGAACCATAATTAAATAATTTTCTAATTATTATTATGGATAGTGACCAACACTCAGTCTGTTGCTGTGACAGATCCATTGCATTTAATGACATGTTTATTTTAGAGCAATGCATTTATTTTAGCTTAATTAATATATTCATACTCTCAAAAAGATTTGAGGTTGCTTGCCTACCTGGGTTTGTGACTTTCAAAATATTCTCCTAAGCTTCTAAGAATCTTAGAGAAACATGTATTATTCATTCACAAGTATATATATTCCTCCTTTAAAAAAATCACAAAAATAACCATATAAAATAGTAATTACTAATCAGGTATCAGTGGAACAGTTTGTGGAAATTTCTTATCTTGTTAACTAGCTCTTTACAGAGCAACACAGCTGGCAGGAACCTACCTTGCTTTTAGCTGGATAAAAATGTAAACAGACGAGTTTTCTTCTGAATGTTAAAATAAATAAACTACAAAGAAACCCTTTCCTGATAAGCTTTAGTATTTATGGGGACACAGTCTTCCTCACTGTTCACATTCGTTCCAGACTGCAGCTCAATTAGATGGTGACTGAGTCATTTCTGGAGTTGTGTAGTTTCCTCTCACTTTGGTGACCTGTTCCCATATTTCTCTCCAGGGCAGGCTTGGGTCTACTTATTACGACTGCTAAACTTGCATTATCTGGAAATAAGGAAGTTGGTAAAAAGATATCTCTATTGGATGCATAAGTTTGTTTATGTTCTCTAGTCTAGAAGTTTTAGCCTTATAATAACATGCTGTATTTGAGCTCCTCAGTATTTCTGTTTCAAGGTAGTATGTAGAGATGCTGATGATAATGGTAGTAAAACTGAGAACAGAGGCAAGGTGGCGCTAGAAACTTAATGCTTAAGGGTTACAAAATAAAAGCTGGTGATTCTATGCACATGTTGTGGTGTGAGGAACCTATGCATTTAAGCACTGACACAAAAAAACCTACTTTTTCACTAGCTAGATGGATATATTTGTCTTTTTTATTATGAGTCCAAAAATTATTTTAGCTATTTAAGTAACTATATTTAAGTCATTGGGCCAGAAGTTCTCATGAACGTGGCATGTGGAACTAAATTTATACCTGAATGTGCACCCTTAAGAGGTAAGGCCTATTCGAGTGGTACCTGCATATATCTGTCACCTTCTTGTCCAATCATGTTTCTCCATTCCATGAGTGATCGCTGCAGATGTTCAAGTCCAGTTTCCCAAAGCCTGATGTGACCTCCCATATCAACAGTAACAACACCACCTTTACCCCACTCAGCTAGCAGTGCATCTGTGTCCGAAATAGTAGACAGCCATGTGGTATACGGTGAGAGAGATTCTGATCTGAAAAAGAAATCACAGTATTCAACCAACTGGTAGGCCAGGTGATAAAAATAGTTTAGGTTCACTAAACTGATTTAGGTTCATTAAACTTGCTGTAAAGAATTCTAATAGTAAGCACATTGAAAGATACCAACAGGTCCATCTGTAAGGAAAAATACACAGTTATTTACATTTTTCTGTATTTGTGGACCCCGGATGACACTAGCATTCACTGTCGGAAAGAAAGGAACTCTAAACCGACTCATATTTCACACACCTGCAGTGTGGACTCCCTGAGGTCTGAGGTCAGTGCTGAAACTGATGGCTTATTTATGTGTTTTAACTGCATTTGTATTTGATATTTTGTCTTTTCTAACTTAGAAAGTTATATGGATTTATAACAAGGAATTTATATTTTTCTTGCATTACATATTTCATACATATACATATTTCCCTTATTATATATTTCTGCTATATATATATATATATATACACACACACATACACATGTATATATAGTCATTTCTAGGAATGCAACTTTTGCCTACGAGAGCCAACTGCAGACTTTCTTTATCTGAGTATAGCTCTCATTAACAACAGAAACATAGATCAGAAATTCTAGTTATCAGTGTTTGCTCTCTAAATATATCTGATACTTTCTATATGAAATAAATCATCTAAAGGGATGGTCTGGGGGCCAGCCCGGTGGCACAGTGGTTAAGTTCGCACGTTCCACTTCTCGGCAGCCCGGGGTTCGCCAGTTCGGATCTCGGGTGCGGACATGGCACCACTTGGCAAAAGCAGTGCTGTGGTAGGCATCCCACATATAAAGTGGAGGAAGATGGGCATGGATGTTAGCTCATGGATGTTAGGGCCAGTCTTCCTGAGCAAAAAGAGGAGGATTGGCAGTAGTTAGCTCAGGGCTAATCTTCCTCAGAAAATAAAAAAAATAAAGGGATGGTTTGATCAGATGATAAAAACAACATAAACTATCAATGTAGATCTGGGAAAACCACCATCTATTAGGTAAATTCTTATAATATACTAAAAAAATAAACCAAGACTACTCTGACCTTGTTTTTCAGTCTGCCTTAGTAGATTTTAAACACAGAGTGACAAAGCCAGCGACTCTGGGACACAGAAGTCATTTATATGAAGAAGATGATAAGAGCAGGATGGGGCCAAGTGTTTCAGAACTACTTTACAGTACTAGAAGGACTCAAAGATGGTAACATTTGACATAATACAGGATTTATCTCATGGTGCTCTCCCCAAGAATACTTGCCTTCGGAAAAAAATTAGTAAGTACAAAGCGTGAAGTAAAGGGCTATTCAAGAATAATGAAATTTATCCACATAAAACTATGATGTTTGAGATTGTTCCAAGAGCAATCAACATGTATGATTCTATCGGGTACTGTATCTACTGGTTGCATATTTAACTCTCCACTACGAAATTTTAAATTTACAAGGACACTTTCTTCAATATGTCAAAAAAAGTGCTGAAGAAATCACATATTTACTATAACTTGCACACCAGGTCTAGAATCTCTTCTTCACCTTTTTCATTTTTTTAATAAATGCATATTCCCTGTATACATAGTAACAAGGTCTTGAAGGAACACATAGAATTATAGTAAATGAAACCTAGATTTACATACACCCACAAATGAGAGCAAGGAGTATAATTTTACAAATGCAAATAATACAAAAATTTAAGTAAAAATATTCAAATTTTACTGAGGGCAAAAGTGATGTGCTCCTTTTGGCCCTGCAGTTACATATAGTTTTACTGTATTTTCTATTATTTGAAGTTAGCCATCAAATGGAAAATTCCTGGTCTCTAGCAGATGCTAAATTTAAGCAACTAGCAACAAAACTGAAATCCAGATGGGTTGTTCCCTTGAATTACATATACGCCAAAAATGGCAATAGTTAATCTCAAGAGAAACTCAGGACATACTGACAATGAACAGACTCTAAATCATGTGGCGGTTAAAAAGTGGCAAGTCCAAATTGAGATGTTCTGTAAGAATAAAATACATACGAGATTCCAAAGACTGAGAAGAAAAAAGGAGTGTAAAATATCTCATTAAAGTGTTTATATTGAATACATGTCAAAATGATAACATTTTAGATATATTGGGTTATATAAAATATTATTAAAGTTAATTTCACCTGTTTCTTTTTAATCTTTTAATGTGGCTACGAAGGAATATAAAGTTACAAATATGGCTCACATTCTATTCTCACTGGACGGTGCAGCTCTAAAGGAATGAATTACGGTGAGCAGCTGGCACTGGCTGCATATACAGCTGCTCTTCCAGATGTTCTTTCTATGGCAGTTAGAATACATGGTTTTCAAAGAGACAAACACTGAAATAAAAAGCTAGGGCTAACGAGGGAGAAATTAAGAGAAATATTGAAAAAAATTACTAATGCTTTAGAAATATAAAAAATAAAAAGCTGTTCTTTGCTTTTCTTACTTGAACTAACAGTATATCTTAATGAGCATACAATTAATATGGAATAAGGAATTTCTCCAGATGACTAAAAGCCATTTTCCGTTAAACCGATACACTAAGATGTTCCAAGAAGGCATACTTACATATATGGGAAGAAGTGAATCTATTTCTTTGAATAATGCTTTTATTATTCATATTTCTTGACCCTGACTGAAGGCTCCTAACAAATAAAGCTGGGTTTCTGACTTATTTTGTACTGTCAGGCTGAGCTCTTTTCCTCTGGGGTTGGAGGAGTGGGTAGCAGGGTGGTCTGCTCGTGTTTTGGGTGACTGAGAAGTTCCAGTGTCCCTGGCCTTCCTGCAACATTGGCAGGCTCTCCAGGCTCCTCTGCCTAGGGTTTCTGGTGAGGCTTTAACCACTGTGTTGTGAGGGCTCAGCTGCCTGTGAGGAAGGGACGTGATATCAATCTAAACCAAAGCAGGGGCATGCTTATTGAGAGAAGGAGATCAAGCGTGGCTGCATCCCGAAAGGGATGGGCTACAGGAGAGGACACCCATGTTCTTCAAGGGAGAGAACAAGCATCATTGTTTTTCCTTTTCCATCCTCAGTCTAGACAGCTTGAATGCTTTGCTTCCATTGCTGGATGGTAATAAAAGCAGAGTGGTAATGAGTTCCATTCCAAATCTCTGGAATCTTTTGGCTACTGTAGGGCCTTCATGACTGCAGATGCACAGTAACATATTTAAACACAAATTCTTTTGACATTTTGAACACATTTATCTCAGAAAACTAATATATGAAGTTAATAAGTATGAAAATTTCTTCAATACTAAAAATGCCATTTCAGACACAGAAAAATTTATCATTAAGACAGATCAACATAAGAGTAATGAAGGCTTGGAGGCTGTTGGACTTATATCTATGGAACATTTTAATATTTTTCCAAAATGAAAATAAAAACGGCAGTAAAGCATGCAGAAAAACAGTAAGATATAAACCAACTGTAACTGAAAAAAAAAGAGCTTACTATTTAAGGAAACAAAAAGCCCACATTTATTTAGAGTACTTGATAAGAATTCACTCATTTTTTTATTTGACATACAAGCTAAGAACAAAGGTGAAAATTAATTACCTGGGAATGGGGATATATCGGAGTTTCTTTGATTGAAGATCAGTGACTTCTATATAACCAGCTGTTTGTGGAGGGTTAACATCTGCAAGCAAGTCATGCCAGGAGCTGAGTATTACTGCATGATACCAAAATAGGACCAAAAGAAAGCACGGATGCTGCTAAAAGTAGAATGAAGTTATCAGCAGCTCAGGGCAGTACTCTGAGACCCTCTTGACAAGGTTCCGGGCCAAGACCAGCCTCAAGGATAGACTCTCAGAGTTATGTTTTTGTAAGGGAAAGACAAAGATTGTCAAATAGATGCATATTAGGCAATGATTCTTTACTGTCAGAAAATAACCTAAGTTCTTTTCATTCTCTTTGATAATTTCCCAAGATAGGTCAATGTTTTAGCACTTAAGAGTTTATTTGAAAATATTTCACCATGTGAATTCTGTTTTTTCTTCCTAGGAAGTCACAACAACGACAGTGTAACACAGTAGAATGAGCACCCACTTTGTCATCAGCCTGGCCTGGTATAAAATCCTGGCTCTGACATTTCCTAACTGCATTTTATGCTGGTCATGTTAGTTATCTCTCTGAGACCTGCTTTTTGTCATTTTTAAAATGGGGATAACAACAGCATTTGAGTATCATAAACATTATTTTGATGATTAGATGAATTTAGCAAACGCAAAGCACCTAATCAGTAGTTGTTCAACACACAGCTGTTATTATTAGGGTCCTGCAAGACAGAAAAAGGTGAGGTGAGGATGGGGCAGTGGGGTGAGAACTGTAGGTCAGAAAGAATATGAAAAGGTGAGAAAGGAGAGGGTAATGAGATATGGTGGCCAGAGCCCCCAATTCTAATTCTGGAGTTGCTTCCAAGCAGATTCCAGGGGTCTACTGACATCTCTTCCTAAGCCTTTAGTACCACCATCACCCTCTTCATCACTAGCTGCCACCACTGTGTGCCAAGAACTCTGCTTAGTCTTTATAGATAGCATTGTGTGTGTGTGTGCGTGCGCGCAGATTAGCCCTGAGCTGACATCTGTGCTCTTCCTCTATTTTATGTGGGATGCCACCACAGTGTGGCTTGACAAGTGGTATTAGGTCCACACCTGGGATTCGAACCTGTGAACCCCAGGTCCCTGAAGCAGAGTGTGTGAACTTAACCACTATGCTACCAGGCCAGCCACTATAGATAGCATTTTTAATACTGACAACAACAAAGACTTACGATTCCTGCTGGAGAGTTGAGAAAGCTGAAGCTTATAGAGGTAATACAATAATGTGACTTGCTTGAGGTGACGTAGCTGGAGAGCGATGGAGATGGTTTTCAAAACCAGGCCTTTTTGGCTTTGAAATCTCTGCTCTGTCCAGCACTCCACACAGCTCCTACCTGAGCTGACTCTAGGGCAACAATTTTTAAAATAGCCTTGTTTTAAAAAATCTGGGTCACTAATGTCTCCTTAAAAAAAATTGTCCCTACACAGAGCCTATCTTGACAGACTTTTGTCTGTCAGTCTCTCTCTAATTACAACTTTTTTTTTTTTGAGGAAGATTAGCCCTGAGCTAACTGTTGCCAATCCTCCTCTTTTTGCTGAGGAAGACTGGCCATGAGCTAACTTCCATGCCCATCTTCCTCTAGTTTATATGTGGGACGCCTGCCACAGCATGGCTTTTGCCAAGTGGTGCCATGTCCGTACCAGGGATCCAAACCAGCGAACCCCAGGCCGCCAAAGCAGAACGTGTGAACTTAACTGCTGTGCCACTGGGCCGGCCCCTACAACTTCCGATTACAACGAGACATCCAGGATGTCCACGCTGTGCAATGTGGTTCACAAAAAATAAGAAACTTGGCATTTTTATTTCATGTTTGCAGTTGAAGGTTTTTGAGTAGGCCATCTGAAAAACTCAAAATATCTCATACTTATTCCACAAACGTGGTTGAGCTTACTTTGCACCAGACACTACATGAAGCACTGGGGATAGAGAGAAAAGAGATGTGGTTCCTGCCTCATCTGAAGAGCCCACAGACAAAGAGTAAAGTTCCCTTTTTTTTTAAAACCACCGTGGGCCTTTGGAGACTTGGAAAGGATTCCAGGGTGGGAATCACAGGCCTGGGGCGAGGTATGAGCTGCGAAGCTAGGCAAGGAACCGTCAGTCAGGAAGAAGGGAAGGTAGTGTCCAGGGAGAGCAGAGGGTAAGAAAAGAGAGTTACTATGGTAGTCTGACCACCCAGCTGAACTGAGTGTCTCCAGATGGCAATTTGTATAAAATGAACACGCCTATCATAAGTCACTTATCGCCTGCGCTGGAAATACTGCCTAGGGTATAAGGTTAGTTTTGGATAAAGTTTTGCATCATGTATCATTTTTGACAGTTTCTGTTGCTAGGACCTAGCTGAAGTAGGTTGAATTATTTATAGATCCGGGTTCTTTGCCAAAAACGACCAGCTATTGAAGTGGCTGGGATGACTAGAGCTGCCTAGCTAACCAACTTCCATTTGGCTTGTCACTTACACATACTATTTTTCGTAAGTAGTTGTATTAAGATGAGCTTTAGATTATCAGCACTTTTAGACGGCCTGTGAAAGCAAAGTAAGCCAACTTATTTCAAATATCTTTTTTTCTATATTTTTCTTTTCTTTCACGGTGCAAATTAACTCCGTGGCATGAAGAGAGTGAGAAAATGCAATAAGGGCTGTGTCTATTTCAAGAAGGAAAAAGCAAGAATTTTACTTCTGGTGCTAAAAAATATTTTAACGTATCAGAAAAGGCACTTTGTGCCTATAAAGCACTTCAAAGAAATACTAAGGGTAGTGGTAGCGGCGGTGATAATGGTAAGCAATTGAAAAATAGTCAGAATTGATGTTTATTGATTTGAAAATAAATCAGCTCAGAATATATGATTAAATTAAGGAAGTGAAAACCGTGGCCAGATTTCCCTTCAAACTTAGCCAAATCCTTGTCTATCCATTTTAAATGTTGCAACATTGTAGAGAGGATGGAGGCTCAGTAACTTTCCATTACATTTATAATCCAGGTGGATTTCAAAGATAGGTATAAACTATATTTAGGGATTAGTTGTTAACGATTAAAGGGAAGTCATTGCGGCAGTGTTTACTGCGTGGTTCCCGTAAAGAGTGGGGACAGCTCACACGCACAGGGCCAAGGTTAGGAGGAAGTATAAAAACTGTCAGCAAAACAACTGATCTATGTGTCGATCCCTTCACTAATACCACACTCTCTTGATTACTTTCTGGCTTTATACTTTATGTAAGTTTTAAAATCAGCTAGTACAGATCCTCTAGCTTTGTTGGTGGGGATCAGTGGATGGAAAATTATTAAGAGGAAATCAGGGGTAAGGGAGAATTCTGACTAAACCAACCTAACAGGATTCTTATTGAAGTCAGACCAGGGTGATCAGACATTACCTGGGGGATGGTACTGATCAGAGGTGGGATTCTGGTTAAACTGACTGAGGATTATTCTTGCTAAAATTGGACAATGCAGAGGTGAACACGGAAACCCAAAATGTCAAGGCCTAGCTGGGAACAGGATTCAGAGAAGCCTGACTAGAGTTTGGTCAAGAAGAGAATCTGTTATCACCCATACTGACAGCTCTACTTCACTTATTTTCACTGCTGTACACACCACAATTTATTCTTCTGTTCTTTGTTGATGTGCATTTAGGTTCTTTCCAATTTTTTGCTATTACAGATAGTAGACTATGAATATTCTTATACCTGTCTCCTTGTGTATATATTGAAAATCTGTAGGGTATATATCTAAGAGTGGAATTACCAAATTGTTTCCCAAAGTGTTCTAGCAGCAAAAAAGAGGTCCTGGTGTTCGCCATCCCTATCCACTCTTCCAGGGGTCAGACCTTTAAGTGTAGCTTCACTTTACCTTTCCCTGACTTCTAGTAAGTTTGAGCATCTTTTTATATGCTGTGAATTACTCTTCTGAGAAGTGCCTGTTTATATATCTTTTGCCATTTTTCTCTTGGTTTCTTGGAGTTTTATTTCCCTTCTTTTGTTTAAGTAGTGTTTCTTAAATATTCCAAATGTATATAAAGCGCTCAGGATAGTGTCTGGCACATAGGAAGAACTTAACTGTGGATTATAAAAATAAAAATCCCTAGGAGAATGGTGAAGGGAGATCCCAGAATGATAGCTGTGCATAGGCCTAGGGATCAACCAGTTCAGATTAGAACATCTGAGAAGATTTCAGGAGAGATGCCGCCAAGGAAGTGAAATTGATAAACCCAATATATTGGAACACATTTAGAGATTTTGATAACTGAGAAACACTTTGAGGATTAATTTGTGCTAAGCACATGAAAAAGTAAATCAACAAAACATAATGATTATTAACTCCATGAAAAGAAAAAGCTGTACAGGAAAGAAAAAGCAATAATACCATAATACATAGTTCAGTTGCGAATAGCAGTTCCATAAACATCATAATATAAGCAATGGATGTTAATCCAACCATAACTATCATATAAATATATTGGGAGATGGGAAAATGAGGAGTCAGGCACAGGGAGGGTGTATGAAAAAGAGTTAAACTCTCATCTTACATGGTGGGAGTCAGTAAATAATGCCTAAAACTAAACCATCAAGATTGCACCATAAGGATGAAAGTGAATACCAAAGAAACAGCTTAAAAAGTTGAAAGTGTCTCTGGGAACAGGAAATGATGGGTGAGGGGAGTAAAGAATGGGCTGACTGTTTTTTCTTTCAGCCTGTTTCACTCTTTCATCTATGTGCATGGAGATTTCCGATGAAAATTTAAACTAACTTAATTTTTTAAAGTAAATAGAATCCAACCATCTGATTAGTCAGGAACTAAGGCATATCAGCCTTTTATTAAGGAAATCAATAGACACTGTAAAGGCTACTCTCCTGGTGGCTTTCACAAGGATGGAATAACTTTTGCATAATGCAGACGGGCAGAGATTTACTGCTTTCAATGGTACTGCCACTTTGGAACACAGTGCCATAGTTTTCTCATGACTCATAAAAATGCCATTCTTAAGTGTTTACCCAAGTGAAGCAAAAACTTGTGTTTACTTAAAAATCTGTGCACAATGTTTGTGGTGGTCTTATTCATGGTTGCCCCAAACTGGAAACTATCCAAATATCTATCATCTTGTGAATGGATTAACAAACTGTGGTATGTCCACACAACAGACCACTACTCGGCAATCAAGAGGAACAAACTACTGGTACACACAGCAACATAAATGATTCTCAAATACACTATATTAAGTAAAAGAAGCCAGACTCAAAAGACCACATACTGTGTGATTCCACCCATATGACATTCTAGAAAAGGCAAATCTATACGGACAGAAATAAGATCAGTGGGGGGTTTGGGGTAGGCAGAGGGGTTGACTGCAAAGCAGCATGGGGGAGGTTTTTGGGGAGATGCAATTGTTTTCTATCAGTTGTGGTGATGGTTATGCAACTGTATGTATTTGTCAAACTCACAGAACTATATCTAACTTCATGAAAAAAGGTGAATTTTACTGTATGCGAACTGGACCTTAATAAGAACAAACATATACTACAAAAATATCACTCTGTCTGAGGTATGGAGAATGAGCAGGAGGGAGAAAGAGAGGAGGGGGGAACTTTGTCAGGAGGCTATGACAATATTCCAGCACAGGATGGTGGTGATTTGGATGCTGGCAGTAGAACTGTAGACATGTGGGTGGATACAGGTTGTACAGCCAGGTTGCATCAAAAGGACATAATGATTGCTGATGGATTAGATGTGGAAGATGAGGGAGAGGTGTCAGGGCTGACCCCCAGGTTTCTGGGTGGATGAAGATGCACTAACCTCTGGCACAGAACTTTTTGTAATCCTGGAATGCACTGTCATGTCCCTGTACCTTTCACATGCAGTACTCTCTTCCTGGAGCAATCCCTTCATTTGATTCACTCCCACTCATCTTTCAAGAGTCAGCTCCTAATCACCAGCCTGGGTTGTAAGCCTGTCCTTGTGAATATTGCTATCATAGCACTTATTACATCGTACTGCAATTGTCAGTTTATTCACCTGTCTCTTCTACCATAAAAAGCATTTTAAGGAAATGGTGATTTACTCCCCATGCATTTCAGTTTGGAAGGAACTAATTCTAAATATATCCTACACCCAGGACTTTCAAACCCACTAATAAATTATTATAACACACTTAGCATTATATTTATGAAGTCCACACTAACATAATGAATGTAAACAAAGGAAAACATATCACTATCACTATGATGCAAAGAATAATCAGTGTGGCTTAATGATCAAAAATTTTCACAATTATCTATTATGATGAAAGCCAGTGTGGTTCAGTAAGAATAGCCTAGTCTTGGGATTCGAAGAACTCAGGTGCAAATCTGGGTTCTGCCAGCCACTAGAAGGGTGACCCTGGGTAAGTTATTTTACCTCTCTGTGTCAGTTCTTTGCATGTAAATTAGAGAGTACATTAACAATAGAATAGGGATCTGAAGATTAAATGAATTTATACAAGGAAAAGTGATCAGCACAGGACCTGGCATATGTCATGCAGTAATAAATATATATTGACTCTGAGAGCACTGCCAAGTGAATCACTCTGCATAAGTCCCTGGCCTTTAGTCACAGGAATTTAGGACAAAAATCAGGCCTCATTTTCTAAGCCTAATATTCTAATGATTTTTAAAAGTCTCTTTCAAAATGTGTTCTAAGTAAAGTTATTATATAGATTGTAATGCAAATGAAGATGTGTTTTAATAGCAATGGTTACAACCACACACTGTGAGAAGTTGAACCAAACTTTCTCAGCACATATAGTTTTTTTTAGCTACTTCTAGACCCTGTTAGAATTATTCATATTTATAAATATAGATTGATAATGATAAGTTAAATATCACTACCAAAAGCAAACCACCTTTAACCACCTTGGTAAATTAGGAGTTGGTAAGTTTTTTACCTTTTGGGTAGATATCTTTTAGAGGGACTTCTCCTGGGGGCAAAATCCTGACTATCTGATTAGTGTCTAAAAGAGTCACACAATTGCTCTGTTTTGGAGTTCCACTTTTCTTCTTTCCTCCATAGAACGCTATATCAGTGATCCCTGGTTTATGCAAAGATGATGGCCTTTTCCAAGAATAAACTTCACTAGGTGACTGGGAAAAAAAAAGAGAGACAGAGAAAGTAAAGTATTGAAGTACTATAAACTACATTCACCATAACTGTTACAATGCAGCCCTTTAAGTTTACCACTGGTAAACTTTTCACAAATATAAGAAAATCAGATTATTCCTTAACCTTTTTGAATTTGGCACAGGAGACAGCTGCTTCACCGATAATCACAATTTTCAGACAAGTGTGAAATATACAATTACATTTTTTTATCTTGAAATGAATTTTAACTAAAAAGAGGGAATATAAAATTTAGTAAGTTTAAAAATAACGAAATGAACACCTAATGCATCGACTCTCTGGCAGAGGGAGTAGGATATTACCAGCATTTCTGAAGACCCTGGAGAGCACCTTCCCAATCACATCTTTCTGTCTCCCCTAGATGTAACTTTCATGGAATTTTGTGTTTTTTTCCTCTTGTTTTACTCTAAAATTTTACCATGTATGTATTTATCTTTCTCGATTCCAAGATCACAGATAGATATTCTCCTATGTTTTCTCTAGCCTTAATATATTTACTTTCTTGCTCAAGCCACTGTATGTGACTCATCTCCCATCTCCACCAACTAACATTCCCTCCCAAGCAGATGCCCTCCTCACTCTGCCTGGTCCTGACAGATCACACTAGGTTACACTCATGCATGGATACCCTCCTCACCTTACTTGGGCTCCCACATGCCACACCAGGCTGTCCCTTCACTGAGACGCCATCTTCTTCCTGCCTGGATTTGATTTCTATCACCAGTGGTTACCCATCCCCACTATGAATGTCCTTCTCATCTGCTCAGGCTCTGACTGACATCTCACTTTGGGCTACTGTTTGCCCTTTTTTTTGCTGGGAAAGGTTCGCCCAGAGCTAACATCTGTTGCCAATCTTCCTCTTTTTTTTCTTCCCCAAAGTCCCAGTACAGAGTTGTATATGCCCAGTTCTAGATGTAAGTCCTTCTAGGTCTTCGATGTGAGCCACCACCACAGCACAGCAAGTGACTGACAAGTGGTGTGGTTCTGTGCCCAGGAACCAAACCCGGGCCAGTGAAGTGGAGTGTGCCAAACTTTAACCACTAGGCCATCAGGGCTGGATCTGCCCATTTTTCATATTGGATTATTTGTTTTCTTACTGTTGAGTTTTAAGAAATCTTTGTATATTCTGGATACAAGTCCTTCACTGGACAAGTGATTTGCAAATATTTTCTCCCAGATGTAGATTGTCTTTTCATTTAATAGTGTCTTTTTACAGAGCTGAAGTTTTAAATTTTGGTGAAGTTTAATTTACCAATTTTTTCTTTTATGGATCATGTTTAAGGCACTCAATACAACAGAAGTGGTGATAGGGGGTATCTTTGTCTTATTCCTGATATTGAAAGGAATGCTTTGAATGTTCCATTATTAAGGATGGTACTTGCTATAGATTTTTGTAGCTATTTAGTATTAGGTTAAGAAAGTTATAATAAGTTTATACTGGTTTAGGTGCCTCAGATGATGCTATAAAAAGTTACTAAGAGGTGATATACCCCTTTGTTGATAGTTGTATGAAGAATCAAAACAAACTCACATAAAAAGAAAGGTACTGTGGTTCAGTAGAAAGGATATGGGTTTGAGGGTCAGTCACACTTGAACTCAAATCCCAGCTCCCTTACTTATCATTTGTGTGGCCTGGGGGATATAACCTCTCTGCATTTCTGTTTCTTCATCTATAAAATCTTGTACAATTGTTATAAAAATTAATTATCATGTATGAAAGGGTTTAGAATAGCGCAGTCCCTGACTGTTGTATTGGGGCCTAAAAATATGATTGTTATAAAATGTTGAAAGGCTGCCTAACTGATTCTAATCTTTCATTTAACAAATATTCATTGAACACCTTCTATGTGGTAGATACCATACTAAATATGGGGGATTGAGGTTTTAGTTTAACAAGGTCACTAATCCTACAGGCGTTAAAGGTTTTCTGTAGGGTTAATTCAAACAGTGCCTTATACTCAGCTTTT
Organism: Equus asinus; assembly: GCF_041296235.1. Taxonomy (NCBI): domain Eukaryota; kingdom Metazoa; phylum Chordata; class Mammalia; order Perissodactyla; family Equidae; genus Equus; species Equus asinus. Next base: position 32,505,010 of record NC_091800.1, on the reverse strand, counting down.
ACTTTCTAACCTTTTTTATAGTAACATTATACTTCTATACTAATTTCATCAATTTCAAGATCAATTTTTTAAATAGTTCCACCTTCAGAAAAATAGCTCCAGTATTTTCTCTACTGATAGCAGCAATCACTGTAGAAAGCATATTAAACATCTCTTTCATTCAGTCAAGGCTGCTGTAGATATGTATTCTAACAACATGCTTCACTTTCAGTTATATAATACCATAGCAAATGCTTTTTACTTGATAATTAGGGAGACATATGGCAAAGTCCTAAGCCACATATTATCCATTGGGTTTGGATTTCAAAAGTCTTATACCCTAAAGAGCTCACCATTCATTAATTACATTAACATTTTGAGGCATGAGAGATTGGTGCACCATCAAGCAGAGCCCATATTTTTATCTTTAAATGATTCTATCATCCCACCTAAAAGCTAGAAAGGAAATCATGAAAATTAAATGTTTAATCAAAACACACGGAGCTACATCTACGGTTATTAGAAGGCAACTTGGACTGAAATAAACTTTATATTTAATTTTCCCACATTTCCATCAGGGGAAGATGGTGCCTAGTTTCACTTAAGGTCAATTACAAATAGCCTCTTCTTTACAGATAACAGTAAATAACAGCAGAAGAGTCTATCTAAAAGCAAATTAAGTTGCGACCATCAGTATTTATAGTATAATCTGGATGCTGCAAAGATACAACAAAACAGAGCAAAACTCAATGGAAAGTGAATTGATGTTCACGAGTGTCAAAAAATTTAATCTACAGTAAGGAGATCCCAACAAATTTCATTTTAAAAAATTCTAGAAGACATGTTATTTCATTAGTCTTGAATTGTTTCTCTTGACAGGTTACATGAGCACACATTAAGACAACCTGATATAAAATCACTGTCAGTACATTAAACATTCAACTGTGTCACATGAACTCCCACATATGGTGAATACTGGTTTTCCCTTACTAAACTATATAATTGCATTACACTTTAAATGCTAATTTTTAAAAAGCAATGAAATCATATAAGTAGAACACATTTTTTAATGATTGATTTGGAAAACAGAATGTTGATCTGAAATGTTTACCAGAAAATCATTACATTTTAAACTACTCCCTCAAATATGCTTATAAATTATAGGCCAAACTGAGGGAAAGAAATATTTATTCAATAATTTAAAAAATTGATGCTTACCATGAGATCTGGGAAACCAACAACAATTGTAGCATAACTATTCTCATCTGAGAGAATTCGGTTAGGAGAGACAATCTTTTGTCCCACAGCTGAACTTAGATTTTCAGATGATAGTTGATCACTTGAAATTTTATGAGGTATGCTCAAATCTGGTTCTGAAAAGTGTCAGAGAAACATTAGATGCCATATGCCTCTAAAATGCTCCAGGAGTTAATTTTTACAAGATTTTATTCTCACCAACGCAAACAGAAAAGCGAAAGTTAAGAAAGAGAAAACACTTTAAATCATATTCATGGCCTTTTGTCTGAGAAAATTCAGTTTTTACAATCAAGGCATCTTCTCAAAGTGGTTTCAAGTATATATGGAATTAAAATTTTTATTAGCAATAAATATCATCACTAATAATAGCACCCTTCAGAAAAGCTGTGAAACTGGCCCAACCCAGTGTTGGCAATCGTGTGTTTTAGATTTTTTTCATAAGTACTATTCGCCTCCTAAAACTGCGATGAATTAAGTAGAAATCCTGACGGTCTGCGTGAAAAAGAGAAGATGCTATCCTAAAATAGATTTGAAACCTAAATGTATACAGAAATTCTGATTTGACAGTTAAAAAAATTCAAAGACAGAACTTCAAAGATAGTTGATTCTTATTTACCGTTTCTAGTGTAGTGACTAAGTTCTCTCTTTTGGTATAAATTTAATATTATAATGTTGATATTATTGTTCTTAAATGATTCTAGAGGACAGTATATACATAAGCATGCACCCATTCAGCCATAAACACAAAGAGCACGGTATTTACCTTGTGTAACTCCAAAGCCTGGGCTAGGTAGCTCCTCTTTCAACATATACAACTGGCAAACCCCACTATCCTCAGATTCGATGTGTGCAGGCTTAGTTAAAAGATATTTCCTGTAAATAAACAAAACATCTAAATGCAAAGCTTTTCTTTTTCTAATAATTATGAAGACAGACTACGAAAAATAAGAGGTTTTTTTCCCCTTCCAAAGCCTCTTTTTTATATTCTGAGTATAATTTTCAGTTTCAGAGTCACATCATTAATTAACAATTAACTTTACAACACTGTATATAAAGAGCAGCACATAATATAATGCAGTAATAAACATGAACTAAAAATCCAACACTTCCTATCAGAGGAAAAGCTGTAAAAAAACAAAAAAAAGTAACTCTAAAGAGATACACCCTTATTATCATGGAACCTGCAGTTGATATGACAGTTTGATCAGCCAGTAAGCGGGAGCCTGACCTCTGATTTGTGACCAGCTAAGGGACAGGAGCCCTCACCACTGTAATCCCCTCGATCTACTTATTTTTAAGATTTCTAAAATAGGGATATATAAATAGCCAGAAATCTTTGCAGCAGGCTAGTTCTGCTTATCAGCAGGGGGACAGAGAGAGTTTGCAGTTAGCTAGTGGATGTAATGCATGAGGAAGGGGACAAAATTTTCTGGGTCCCCTGTCTATGCCAAGTGCACATAGTGTCCCTTTCATCCAGAAGTGTACAGTCCAAAGTGGGGAGGCACACAAACATAAACATAACCAAATAAGAGCACACAGATAAAATGAAGAGAAAACTTCTAAGGGCTGGATTCTGTGAAGTTACAGAAAAGCAACGGCTCTAGGATAGAGACTGTGGTCCTTTGAAGAAAGAATAAACTGAAAATCTATTTTGAAGTATTTTCAGTTTGGCAAGAAAACAGTGAGTTCTCAATATGCTAAAAGGAAAAAGCTCAAAGAAATAGAGACCATACATAAAAGTCATTACATTTTTACCGCTAATTTCAATGTCATCCTCTGAAACACTTTTATAATTACTCTGCGAAGTGACATTTATTTTAATTTTCTTCTTCCCTCTTCTTCTAACTTTCACCTAGAGAGATGCTGCCAAATTGAGAAACTGTTAAAAGACGACACAGGGAGACAGAAGAGTAAGGATGTTGGCTAACTGACAAATAAGGTTGAACGCCCGCACACTACGTGAGACACCATGTAGCTCCACTCACTGATTTGTTTCACTCTCCACCAGAAGCCATTTGTCCTCCGCTACGAGGAAAACTGTCTTGAGGTTGATGGGAAGTGAGATGGTGTGAGTTCGCCCTTCCAGAACATCCAGCACAGTCAAGCTATTCCTGAAAAAGGAGAAGAAAACCATCTGAAAGGAAATGGTGAGGATCATGTTGAGTAGCCATGACACAATCATGTCATGATATATTACACAACCCTAAAAAGAATGTTTTTAAGACTAACTATTAACATAGAAGAATGTTAACTGAGAAAACAGATACACAAAATTCTAGACTATGTAAGGGTATGCATAAGAACAAATAATGGAAAGTGGCAGCTGCCATACTTGCAGTGGTTGTATTGTGGAATTACGAGCACTGTCTTTTTTTACATCTGTTTTTCAATGTTCTATAATGTGGGATGACTCACTTTTACAATAAAACATAATATGGTTATATTAGTTTTATAATAAACAAGTATAATCAAAAGAGGAAACAGAATGGACAAAATCAGAACACCAGTTTAAACCTCCTACAATGAAGAGCTCACCCTTTTTCTTTGTAGAACACTAGCCAGTTTTTGTGTGAAAATTCTTTACACATTTTATAAGTTTCCTAAAGACAAAATAAAACAAAACATTCACATTAAATGGGTCAGATGCAGTCACGTCTCTTCAGCTGCTTTCCCTTCAATAAAGTTCTTCAATGTGTAAAACATGTAATTCTCTGAGAAGCCACCTCTTTATCCACTCTAAGACTCTTACAGTAACATGTATTAAAATACATTAAAAAATTTATTGTAAATGACATACTAAAATATCTTTAGAATAAAACTTTAAAAAATCATGTCAAATACTAGTTAGAAATAAACATGCTATCTGGCGATTAACTGTGGAATTTACACATGACATAAATACAGAGAAAATACTTTGTTTCTTACATTAGGATACATTTATGACATTGGAAAAATCTCTTTTTTCATGGTCTTTTAAGACCTAAGTATGTGGTCATACAGGGCAGAGCATAAGCCTCATTTTATATCTTTACCTTTCCATTTTATATCTATACCTTTTTATGAATGGCAGAATAAATTCTCTTGTGTTAGCCTAAAATGTTTATTTATAGTTTAATTTAGTTAATAAGCTAAAACGTTAATTTATCTCGTAGGTGCAATCAGGTATCATTCTCATAGGTTTGTCATATAAATCCAAAACATAAATACATAACTGGAAAACAGGTTAAAGCAACAGCATGATTGGGAATTTGTCACAAATATCACACTCAAATAGCTAGTGATATTCTATTATCATTACTTCAGTCCTGACAAGTCTTCACGTGAGTATGATGGACACAAAAAGAAGCTATTAGTGTTTAATTATAGGTGTGTCTATGTCTATCTGGTTGTTTTGTGTTAAAACCGGTAAGTGCATAATAAGAGAATTCTCTCGTGCATCATAGTACACAGAAGGCACTGAGAGGGATGTGTGGGCATGCATCTTTATGGTTAGAATGCTACAGAAAATCCTTGGCAATTTGCTGGACAAGTTGGGCACTCCTTACAGCTTCTTCCTTATTCCACCAGGAAGATTTCTTAGATGTAACCTCTCTTTCTGAAGGGAGGATGAGACGACGAAGGGCCCGGCCACCGATATCAAACAATAGGATGACATTACTCTGGAAATAAAGAAAACAGTGAAAAGCTCAAGATTTGTTTCTTTGTTTCTTTTTTCTTTTTTTTTAAGCAGCAGCCTCTTGGCAACCTAAGAATAAAGCTTATAGTGATGAACCAGAGGGAAGATGACAATATTAAATACGTATGTAAGTGGCACCATGAAGATACTAAATGGCTTTCCTTAATACAAAATTTAAAATACTACATGGCTTTATGAAGATATTTCTAATTATATAATGCAGAAGTTATTCTCTTTGAAGATTTTATCTTAAAACTACCCCCTTCTAAATATAGGCTAGCTTAACCATGATCCTGTTTTTTCATATAGTAATAAGAAAATTAAGAGGATAGATAATTTTTAAAAGTCTATTTTCTTTAATTACACTTGGAGAATGTTCAATGTTCTGTTGAAAATGCTCTTACATTGTGCATAATTAAATCTCATTTACTCTTTTCACAAATCCAGGTTCAATCTAGAAAATATGTATATGATATAAAGATGGGATAGTAAGAAAATATAAAGGAGCTCAAGAATCTAAAGCATAAGTGTTTCTTCATCTTGAAATTTACTAAGCTTGAGGAACTTTAATAGCTGGTGTTGTAATAATGTACAAACAAGAGATTTCTCCAGCATCATTAATCATAGTTACGCAAATGCAGTAATTAGGAGCATTTTTTCCAAGAAAAAAATGTTTTAAATAAACCTTAAGGATTAAAATAAATGAAAAAAAGAACTTAAAATTGAGAATGCCAGAAAAGATTAAATATTTTAAAGGGATGCAAAGAAATTGGCTTTCTTAGTTAAAATTTAAAGCTGTTTGAAGATTAACAGCTTTGCAAAAAGGCACCTGCAAGTTGTTTGTCAGGCCTCATTGTTATGCAATTGTCTGTTCTCTCTCTCTTGTTTTTGTTTTGTTTTGTTTTAAGTTTGGGGCTGCTCCAGTTTTCTAACTCTTATGAACTTTTCATTTCAAGAACTTCCTTTGGGCAAAATAGAGATACAAAGCGCCCAAAGAATTAACACATATTTTGCAAAATATAGGAAACAAAATAAGAAATGTTTGCTAATTTGTTGCATAATTTTTATTGAGCAGCTTATATTCTAAAGCACAGAGGAGCATACAATGATGAATTAACCATGACCCTTGCCCTCTTTTATGTAATCCAGTTAGAGAGAAATAAAAAGAAATATTAAAAAAGAGTAATAATTTCATCTGCAAATCTGGGACCTCATAGTGTGGTTTCAAATTTATTTAAGCAGCTAATTTTATTTTGAAATGCTCAAATTAAAGTAGTATTCAGTTTCCTTCACTCCATATACTCTGAATCTTGGCTGTATTAAAAAATTCTACTAAGCATGTTGACAAAGCTTAAATTTTTCCACAAACATCACCCACAGAATGCATCATTTTGTATAATATGAAATTCTCCATTGAGAATGCATGTTAGGAATATTCTCTTTAAAATCAACATTTCATGTAAGTAGTAGTATTCCTGGTATTTGAAAGTTTGAAAATGACAGCAACATCTTACAGTTTGCCTTAAGAAAACATACTAATAGGTTAAAAATTTAATCTCCATTCTAGAATCTTTTTTGAGTATTTTAGGAGAAACTCTTTCTAGTATAATAAATATGTACAATATTAACATGACTTCTTAGCACTAAGCAATTTTGGATAATATCAACTTCTCTAAGCAAAACAAAATCCTAAAAATAATGTTTGATCCTAAAACATGATTAAACAGGCGAATAAGCAGATGATTAAACAGATATGATTAAGGAGAAAAATGTTAGTATGATTTTGCATTTTTCTTCCTTTTTAGGGTCTAATATTTATATATTCATAACTTGGCATAAATGAACTGAAAAACTGCATCTTTTTAAGTGACAGAAAACATATATATTTTTCCAGCCACTGCTGTATTTACAATTAGTTTTAGAAGCAATTGGCAGCATGAAGGAGTTCTGTTGCTCCATCCTTTTAGATGTTAATGGTTTCCTTCTGTAAATGACTAATGATATACTCTGTCTGAGTTTAAAAATAGAATTTTGCGTCACACATGAGTACATGTTACTGTGGTTTTGGCACTCCTTTAAGGGGGGAGCGGGGGAGAAGCGAATGAGCAATTTTATCATGTTTGTATTTGACTGGGAGAAAAGCAACCTCTGGATGACCTCAATGTCCCAAAGTCTGTAATTCTAAACTTTGTACAGATGTAATAAGTAACCTCAAGGGGCGGGGGTTGGGGGGGAAGGAGTCTTTATTTTTAGGCATGGCAAAGTTTCCCTTTCCTTACTCAAGAATTTATTTTAGCAAGGAATTTTTGAACAACTTCTGAAACGAACCAGAGAAATGCATCCGTACCAAAGCTTTATTTGAAAAGCCAAGGGATAGATGAATTAATGGAAGTACTTCTCTACAATATTTTAGCTCCATTTTCAGTTTGGGCAGAATGGAGAAGGAACTGATGGCAGTGCACTCATTTTTTATTCGATTAGAATTATTTATCATTTGTTAAATTTGCATGCTGTTCATTTGGAATTAAAGAGGTCTTACACCTTAACAGGGCCATAATATAAAGTTTTACACCGCTAAGATGTCCTTTCTGAAAAAAGAAAAGGCAGTTCAGACGACACGTAGAGTAGAGCATCCAGATATGCTGTGCACGCCTGCCCAAGTACAGAGGTAGCTTTGTGGAAAACGTTGAAAGTGTGGTCAAAGGGATAAGTCAGGTACCTGTAGGAATGCCAGGAGGCAAAGTGCTGGCTATGGAGGACAAGCACATCTTTACAATGAAGAATATCATTTGATGAAAGTCATTGTAAGTGAACAGAATATTAATCAGTGATGTTGCCAAATAATTGGATCTTTTGAGAAAATAAAATACTTGCTAAGAACCTAAAAATCTAGTACTTTTAAAGAACTAGTGTATGTAAATTTGACAGCTGAAAATTTGGCAAGGGTGAATAAATACTCCAAATTTAGATTCTTGTCCAAATTCGATTGGCTACTGAATTAAAAATCACCAAGATGTCATGTGCTCTTTATGACAGACAGAATTCAATTCAATGACATTGATATTTAGTTGCAAATCTATAAAGTAAAACTTTATTCTAAGGTGCTTGACCTAAACTTTTATAAGCAATATCATGATATTTATAAAGTCTGCTTCTAGGAGAAAATGAAAATGAAAAAAAATGTGAAAAACCAGAAAACGATGTATTAACTCAGAATTTATGATAATTATTTAGGCAAGGCCTAAAGTTAAAGTTGACTTATTTATTTAGCAAACTACCGAAATGTTATTTATGCAATATTTTCCTCTTGATTAGACATAGTCTAAAAGTATTGTTTCTTGGTTACACCTTGCTCTCATAGTGACTTTAAATACTTGCAAGTAAGAACTCTGCATTTCTTTAATATTTCCCTATTATGAATACTTTCTAATTTTCAGACTATCCTTTCCCCAAGTATCTGCAGTGAGTGAGAGAGTGGATGAAGTTTAATTCTGGTGGGGTCAATCCAATTTGGTTTGAATCTCAGTTCTACCATGCCTTTGCTGGGAAAGTTATTTAAATTCTCTGAGCCTCAGTTTCCTCACATGTATATATAGCTAACAGCTGCCTCACAAGGTAGCTGGAAGACTGACATGGGATCACGTATGTAATCCTTTGCTTGACACATAGTCTACGTTTAACAATTGATCCTTCTCCTTGAGACTTTCATCACTTGCCATCCGGGATACCACACTCCCCAGTTTATCCCCCTACTTCGCTGGCCACACATTTTCAATCCCCTTGGTTGATTCCTCTTCATCTCCCTGATCTCTTAATATTTTATTGCCCCAGGGCTTGATGCTTGGACTTCTCTTCTCTATCTACATTCATTCCCTTGGTGATCTCTTTTAGTTTCATGGCTTTAAATAACATTTATATGCCAATGACTCCCAAATTTGTATTTCCTGTTCTGACCTCTCCATTGAACTCCAGACTCATCTACTTGGATGTCTAATAGACATCCAAAATTTAATCAAATGTCTAACCTTCCCTCCAAAATCGATTCCTTCCTCATCTCAGTTGATGGCGAATCTATCATTTCAGTTGCTCAGGCCCTAAACCTTGAAGTTGCCCTTTACTTTCTTTCATCCCATACATCTGATCTCTTAGGAAATCCCATTGGTCCTACCTTCAAGATATATGCAGAATCTAGCATTACTTAGGACTTCCATCCTCCTCCAAACTGCCATCATCTTTTGCCTGGATCATTGCAAAAATCTCTTAACTAGTCTCCTGAATTTTGCATTAGCACCTAAAAACTATTCACCACAGAACAGCCAGAGAAATCCTTTAAAATGCAAGTCAGATCAAGCTAGTCTATTGCTTGAGACCCTCTAACACCTTCCCCTTTCACTCATAGTTAGGGCCCAGAGTATTACAATGGTCTACAAGGCTCTACACAATCTGCTTCCCCGCCCTCTCCACCATGCCCCTTCTCCAACCCACTGAGTGACCTCTTTGATCTGACTTCCTCATGCTCTTTCCGTCATTCAGTCTTTCCCACTACACTTCTTTAAAGATGGAGAGTCATGTTCCAGCCTCTGGAACTTAACAATTCCCATTGCCTGGAACTCTTTTATTCCAGATGTTTGTTCTCCCCTGCACCTCTATCAAGTCTTTGCTTAAATATCACCTTCTCAGTTAGGCAATCCCTGCCCACTTATCCTATTTTAAATGGAAATCTTCCTCCTAGCCTTCTATTTTACTCTCCCTTGCTTCTCATCTTCTAACTTGATACAATTTAATTATTTTTTTTGCTTATGGTCTATCTTCCTGGACCAGAATGTAAGCTTTTGAGGACAAGAATTTTTGTTATTTTGTTCATTGCAATATCCCCAATAGTAGGCAAATGATATGTATTTGTTGAATGAATAATATACTTAGTATAGTATTTAGTAGATACTAGGTGGGTAACAGGTATACGAAAACATTATACTCCTTTCTATTGGTATAGTAGAGATTAACTTAGACCTTTAGAATTCTCACTAACTGTCTTTTGATGTATGTCTTCTGTTTGGAATGATTTTTAGCCTGACTCTGGGCATCTGTACTTTTCATTAGTGCTTTTTTACAATAGTAGGGATGGTTGGAACTTGAGCATCATTAGACACTAAAGTATCTCAGTGTATTCCTGAAATGGACTGAATGTTTATGTCTCCCCAAAATTCATATGTTGAAATTCTAAGCCTGATGTATTAGGAGGTGGGGCCTTTGGGAGGTGATTAGGTCATGAGGATGGAGTCTTCATGAACAGGTTTAGTGCCGTTATAAAAGAGAAACCAAAGAGATCCTTCATTCCTTCTGCCACATCATGTTACAGTGAAAAGACAGCTGTCTAGGAAGTGGGCTCTCACCAGACACCAAATCTGCTGCTGCCTTGATCTTGCACTTCCCAGTCTCCAGAACTACGAGAAATAAACTTCTGTTGTTTAAAAGCTACCTAGTCTATGGTATTTCTGTTATAGTGGCCTGAACAGACTAAGACAATTCCATTCAGTATATTTATGTGGCTGTCTCTACATAAAGACTATCATTCAGGTTTCAGATAAAATGTCATCTCCTAAGAGGAGAGACCTCAGCACTCTGTAATACTGTTCACCTTCCCAACCCCTCCTACTCTATCCCCATCATTCTCTAGGACATTACTTCATTTCTATATAGCATTTATCACTTCCTAAAATTAGCATATTTATTTGTTGGTTTACTTGTTTGTTGTCTGTCTCTCCAAAGGGAATGTAAGCTTCACGGCAAAGAATTATCTGGCCTCAAATGTCAGTAATGCTGAGGTTGAGAAACTCTGACTTACATGTTTTCAGAATTACAGTCACGTTGAAATCTCTGCAGAGAGAAGGTATTAGCTTGCCTTTGTGGTACTGATAAAATACAACAGCTGACTTCTCCCTCCAGCCCCTCTCCTCAATCTTTATGAAAGCACATATTTTCAGTTATTGGTTGCAAAACACTCTTGTCTTTTCCTTCACATAAGTTACTGTTGGCATAACTGTATCACGTGAGTAGTATGGGGTGCATTACCTGCTGCTCGTGGAGAATCACTTGACCCTTGAGTGGATTTCCCAGCGGTGCCACTGTAACAAATGGGTGCCAAACTCCACTGGCCGTTCTTGGGAAAATGTCATACAAGTCCACAAAGTAGCCACTTTTTCCAGTCATATTCATAAAGTATAAGGAAACAGGATTGCATGTAACTACATAGAGAGCATTTTCTTCATTTTCTGAAATGACAAAGAGGTGTCAATATTGTGGTCTGTGACAGATTTTCTGACTGGTTGAGAGGTCCAGTGAAAACTGAATCATGAGACTGAGCACACAGTCGGAACGTAGTAGATGATCTGTAGATGGACTGATTAGGCTGAAAAAGACCATGAGAACCAATTCAGTTCCTGCTGTAAATGTAGACGCAGTCACACCTATCTATCCAAGGAAGCATCTATTTGTTCCCAAAAGAATTCCATCATATCTCATGACATTATTATCTCATGACAAAACTATTAAATAGTATTTAACACTCTTCAATGTCAGGAAATTCTTCCTTGCATGAAAGAAAAGTGTTTTGTGCTTCAATAAAAGTCTGTTTTCTTTTGTTTTATCATTGGTTCAGATGGACAGCAGATGGTCAACATCTTATATCTGCTAATCTTGCCTTTCCTAGATAGTTACTTGATCTTTAGGCTTTTCTTCCTATAAATCAGTAACTCCACTTTTTGATTCTTAGCTCTATAGATCTCATTTTACAAACTCTTGGTTCATATTAAATATTTCTTATTATAAAATTTCTGTCTTTTCAATCTGAGTACTTGACTAGGTCCATTTTACGAACTCTATATCAGTGCTTCTTCAACTGCGAAGTGCTCATGAATCACTGGGGAGCTAATAAAAATGCAGATTCTGATTCAGTAGGTCTGGCGTGGGGTTTCTGCCTTTCCAGCAAGCTCCCAGGAGATGCCAATGCTATTGGTTTGAGGGCTTCCCTTTGAGTAGCCAGACTCTGGATGATGTTTCCCATAATCTCTATCTATGAGCACCCTGAGATGAGGGATGAAGCTACTTTTGTGTAATAAATGCTATCAGCATCACTCATTATCCAGGTATCTATTTAGCAGTGTTCATATTTTATGAACTCAAAATTAAGACACAAGATATGATAACAAGATATAACATTTATATTTAGAACCATCCTGGAAAATTTGGAACATATGTATATATTGTGTGTGTGTTTGAGTGCCATGTCTACAAATAATGACCAAATATTATACATAAAGATACAGTAAATTGAAGTAAATAGGCTAACATTGATAAGAAACACAAGTCTTTGGAAGTGCAGAAGAAGATACATATCATTTAGGAGACAATGTGAACTGTGTGCGTGTTTCAGTTCCAAATATCAATATCAGATAGGATCACACAATTTATAATTCAAGGATCTTTTTAATGCTTCCCACTATCAGTACAAATAAGTTCAATTCAACATCTATTGAGCACCTTCCCACAGAGTATAGGGCAACAGGGAATACAGTAAAAGTATTAACAGAAACGTACTTAATAAACTTAATAAACTTACAGCAGGCTTTAAGGCCTGTTTGGTCTTGGGCTCAAATATATGTGTAATTAATTCTGATTCTAACCCAAGAAAATGCTCTTTTCTCTCACTAATGTAGAATAGGTAAAAAACAAAGAAATAAAAAATGATAAAAAAAACCTCGCTTGCAAATGTGGGCAATACAGAAATAGACGGTTAAATTATATCAGGGACAGCAAATGAGTTTCATTTTTAAGGGCCTCTTCTGACTGACTGGCAGCGGCTGCCTGGAATGTTGTGTTGAGAAGAACTGTAAGCCTGTGACCAGTTTAATGAGAAAAGTGCTGCACCTGATGAGAGCAGTCTGTCACAGTCATGGGCAGAGGATCCCAGTGTACTTATTCTAATCCCTAAATATGAGACAAGGGCCAAAGTTCAAACTTTATCCATAAAATCCATGCTTACTCTTTACTAGTGAATGTAAAATATTTTAATAAGAGCACCAATCTGTTGCCAAAAAAAGTGTACATTTTTAAGGCATACTTTTTCTTTTTTTTTGAGGAAGATTAGCCCTGAGCTAACTACTACCAATCCTCCTCTTTTTGCTGAGGAAGACTGGCTCTGAGCTAACATTCATGCCCATCTTCCTCTGCTTTATACGTGGGACGCCTACCACAGCATGGCTTTTGCCAAGCGGTGCCAAGTCCGCACCCGGGATCCGAACTTGCAAACCCCAGGCCGCTGAGAAGCAGAACGTGTGCACTTAACCGCTGAGCCACTGGGCCGGCCGTAAGGCATACATTTTTACTGAACACAGCTGATTTTAGGAATAAGCAATATCTACAGAACTCATATGCACAAAAACTTGCTTCTGAATTTTTGCCTGAACAATCCCCATCTTGGTCAAGTTACAGACTCTCTCCCTTCCCCCTGCCATCACTTCTGTTTATATCACCTTAGTAACTGCTACCAACTGAAAACTTCTGCAAAAAAGTACCCAGGGCACACTGTATGAATCAGTAAGAAATGGCAACAATCCAGAAATGTAGATGCCAAAACTTCACATGCTTTATTTGCCTTTCTTTACAACGAGAAGTTTAATGACTGCAAATCACTCCAGCTCTGCTTTCGTGGTTCATGCAATCACTAAACTGGAATCCCAGCCAAAAAAATCCAGTTTCTCCTTTTTCTTTTCCTCTTCTATTTTTAGCACACAACTGGGTGTGTTTAACTTTGTGCTACAATTGTAATGAGAAACAGACCTGCATACAAACTCAGCAGGGCTTATGTGGATTCCACAATAGTATTTTGTTAAGTTGTTATAGGAAATTAGTTCTCAATTACATATAATTGCTATCAAATCCAAGAATGACACAGTTACTGAGTCTATTACAGATGTTTGATGTCTAGAGATTAATCCCTGTTTTTAAAAACTCAGTGCAGGAAGGAATAATCAAAAGAAACTGACATACCATGTGATGTAGCAACGTCACAGATTAAGTTAATTTCATCCAACGGTAACCTCCAGGAGGCACATTCTTCAGTAAAGGTTTGGGATCTTTCTTCACGTCTTTCTATTGGATATTCCTGTATGTTTATAAGTGCTGGACCCTATAATAAAGTAGTTAACTGAGTTAAGAAATTTGGGTAGTTACCAAAATGTAAAAAACCTAAAGTTCTTCAAAGCACAGAATTTAAATTCAAATATTCAATATCTTGATACACCTCTTCTCATTTTATTGACTGGAATGGTACTTGTAACAATAATAATACCATACACTTGCATTTATGAATGCTTTCACATGTGCTATCTTATCTAATTCCTTACTTGGTTTTCTTTTTACTCGCGAAATATACTAGACCTAAAACCCATAGGATTTCTCATTACTTCATTCCTTTCTCAACTGAGAGCAAGTTTTGAACTACAAGTATTGGGACCCAGAACTGTCCAAACCAGGAGAATAATTTGTAAATGAATGAATCAAGGTCTGATATAGGTCCCTTGTGAAGAATGATTATTATATCATTATATAAAACATAATGGCTAAATATGGGTTTTTGAAATAAAATGTAAAAAAAAGTGACATCTGAAATTTTAAAAAACTTACTGATAACTACTACTATTACTTATAAAAGGCAGAGTATTTTATATGGTGAAAATTATTCAGTACAAACATAAGCAGAGCAACTAACTTAATAAGGTTATTATATTTGTGCTGGGAATGATATGATTTCCTGGAAGAACTATATAGCTGTTACTAAAACTTCAATTATTTGCATGCCCCATAGTCCTTAATTAATCAAAAACATTTGGGTTAGATATTGACTGTTGTGGCATCCATACTCCCCTTTCATGTCCCTTTCTATCTAGTCTGTATCTCGGGAGCTAGAAGACTAAAAACTACATTCCTCAGACTCCCTTGCAGCAAGGGTGCTGGATGTGATTTAGGTTCTGCCAATTGAATGCACTGGCATGAGATTTGGAAGGCAGAAGAGAGGCAGTGGCCAGCTCTAGTAGACAAGGAGGCTCTGACGACTAAGAACAGTCAGATTCTATGCTCTACTGGGGGTCGACAAATGTGGCCCACAGGCTCAAGTCTCACCCACTGCCTGCTCTTGTAAGTGAAATTTTACTGGAACACAGCCACACTCATTTGTTAACGTATTGTCTAAGGCTGCTTTTGTGTTACCATAGCAGAGTTGAGAATCTGTATGGCTACAAAGCTTAAAATATTTACCATCTGGCCCTTTACAGAAAAAGTTTGCTAATCCTGCTTTACTGTACAGCTCCCAGCAACAGGGGTGACAGCAGAAACTAAAGCACTGATCTTGAAACTAAAAGTCCAGGGGCAGGCCTGGTGGTGCAGCGGTTAAGTTCACACGTTCCACTTCGGCGGTCCGGGGTTTGCTGGTTTGGATCCCGGGTGTGGACATAGCACTGCTTGGCAAGCCATGCTGTGGTAGGTGTCCCACATATAAAGTAGAGGAAGATGGGCATGGATGTTAGCTCAGGGCCAGTCTTCTCAGCAAAAAGAGGAAGATTGGCAGCAGATGTTAGCTCAGGGTTAATCTTCCTCAAAACAAAACAAAACAAAACAAAAGAAACTAAAAGTCCAGAGGTAGCTATTCCTTCTATTCCTCCTATCCTTTCTAAAGATTTTACAAGCATCTAATTCCCCACAGTAATTTCCTTTCTGCTTGAAATAACTAGAGGGGTTTCTATTGTTAACTCGTGACTGACACTCCTTTCACTTGCCTTTTCACCTGAAGACAAATATCATGGAGTAACTGTCCTAGGATAATACAACATATCTGATTCTCCTGAAATACAGGTTAGCTCTTAGGAATTCTACTGACCATTAGCAATTACTACCTACACTGAGTCCCTCAGAGGCCAGATGGGCTGGAGAGTTAGAGCAAAAGCTAAATCTATTCTAAAATACCATCAGAAAATGTAATTCCTGAGAATGTATGGATTTTCTCCAGGGAAGATAAACAAAAATCTGTAACATTCAATATTTTAATGAAGAAATAATAATATCAACCTTTACGTCTATATGATGAGTTTCTGCTGGACACAACAGTTTTTGCATTCCATTTCGTGACTGACCAATTGTCCAATAGCCCATGAATGTCTGCTCTGGCAGAGGCAACCTGTCAAGGATGATATGAAAAGTAAACATTTCTTCTCCTTTCCAAGTCATAGGAAAAAATAAGGAGCCATCTATTATCAACCACACAAATAAATTTGAAGAATGCTTTACTTAGCAGTGAGTTGTATTTCATTTTATTAAAAAGATAGTCTATAAAACCATATTTAGAATATTCTTTGAGAAGAAAAAGATTCCACATTTCTGAAAGTCAGAGAAGATAAGATCCTATTCTGTTTTTACGTTAATGACAATTATAATTAAGGTTTACATATTTTTTCCTTGAGTTGGTAAAATACTTGGTAATTTAACAGCTAAATTCCTAGTAGAGTATAGGAAGGATTTAGAACAAAAATGGAGCAATCCATACATTTTTCAGTGTACTTTTTAAAATTTGGAATCGAATAATAAATAGTACACAATACCACCAGTCACACGTCTGTAAGTTGTACAGGGCAAGTTTCATAGACTCTATTTTAGCACTTCAATCTTTTTGTTACTTGGAACTGAAATATAATATACATATTGCAATACAAATATATATACAAATATAATATACAGAAACCTTCACATAAATGTGCTGCTTAGTTCTGAACACACCTGTGAAACAAGTACTCAAAGAAGGGCACCACCAGCACCCAGAAACCCCCTCAGGACCACTGAGGGCTTTATCCCAACCCAGGGAGCAACTATCCTGACTGCTAATGGAGTTATTCTGTGTTTAGATTCCTTTTTATCTAAAGTGATTTGCCAAAATAAATACGGCAATGCTAAAGCACAAAACCACAGACAAATTTTTGTGAATAAAGCCTTCACTTTTTACTCATACTATCTTTTCTTTGAATCTTTAGAAAAGGAACTATTAATTTGTCATTTAATGGAATATACATTTCTTATTCCATGGTAAGTTAAGGCAAGAAATGATTCAGAGTTAAAAGCTCTTTAAAAATAACGCTTATGTGGCTAAAAACTAAAATGTATGCTTGAATGATTCTGATGACCATGAAAAGAGTAAGTACTTGTACTGAGAAATCATTTTATTTTCAGTAAAAGAGAAGTCTGACACAATATTTCCATATGCTTAATAAGACCATGTAAGGCTTGTATATATATATATTTTTTTTTAGATTTTTTTTTTTATTTTTTCCTTTTTCTCCCCAAAGCCCCCCAGTACATAGTTGTATATTTCTCGTTGTGGGTTCTTCTAGTTGTGGCACGTGGGACGCTGCCTCAGCGTGGTCTGACGAGCAGTGCCATGTCCGCGCCCAGGACTCGAACCAACGAAACACTGGGACGCCTGCAGCGGAGCGCGTGAACCTAACCACTCGGCCACGGGGCCAGCCCCAGGGCTTGTATATTTTTAACATAAAATAATGGAACCAAGCATTCTGGTGGAATATGCCTTTTGTCCCTTTGAAGTGCTAATGTCTAACACAAAAGGACAGAAATTAAAAAGAAATTTACAATGAAATTCTTCTAAGTCATATGACATAAATTTCTCAAAAAGACATATGTGCTTTTGTATCTATCATCCAAAATATAATTTAAGTACCTGGACAATTATCTTGTTTTTTTTTTTTTTTCAAAGACTGGCCCCTGAGCTAACAACTGTTGCCAATCTTCTTCTTTTTTTTTTTTTTTTCTGCTTTGCTTTATCTTCCCAAACCCCCTGTACATAGTTTTATATCGTAGTTGCAGGTCCTTCTAGTTGTAGGATGTGGGACGCCGCCTTAACGTGGCCTGACAAGCGGTGCCATGTCCGTGCCCAGGATGCGAACCCTGGGCCGCTGCAGCGGAGCACATGAACTTAACCAGTTGGCCACGGAGCCAGCCCCTGGACAATTATCCTGATTGGTCACCCACTTCTGTATTTCTACTGGAAACCAGGTGGGAGGCGCATTGAGTCAGGGGATTTACTATTATTATATTCTTTCTTTTAAATGTAATAAAAACACATTTCTGTGTCAAAAGCCTGATCTTGAAAACATCTTATAGACCTGAGATCTCTCTCTCCTTGTTTAGGGAATGAACTGTATTCTTTACTTGCTGTCAGCACTTCACCAAAGGAGAATCAGGTCTCCAAATACAGAAGGAGAAAAACAAAGGAAGGAGACATACCTAATTTCCCCCTAGCATAGAAGGCACAGTATAATAAAATGCAGGAGATCTGGGTTCTAGTTCTAGCTCTTTTATTAAATAGCTATGTAAACCTTGGAAGGGAAAAGTTAGCTAATTTCTTTGCATGTTAATTTCTTCCTTTGCGAAGTGAAGGTTCCTTATAGTGTGGGGAGCCTATGATGATCACCGAAGTGACTAGGAGTAAGTGTCACTGGTAGATTCAATAGTCTTGCATTAACTTGGTGCCCTGGAGTGAAAATAAACAATCAGAATGAAAATATCTGTACCTACCACTAGAATAGGTGCCCTGATAGAATTGCTTTATTAAAGCTTATAAAAAAGAAGCTCTAAGTACATCCCAAATTGGCTCTTTGAAGACACCAGAAACAGTTATATATATCTTGAAATCTAATTAGAAGCAGAGAATCGCTTAATAAAAATGGTCTTTGGTTGACAGGTTGATATCTAACCTAAAAAATGGACCTAATATATCTTTTAATAATCTCACAAAAATATCACATAGATGCTAAACAAAACAAAACAAGCAAACAAAAAAAATTCGTCCATTTGAGAAATAGTAACTTTACTCTCCTTCCAATTTTTACTGACAATTTTAGGGATATTCATCAAATCTGGTTTGAACTTGCCAACTCATTCTAAGTAATAGTCATGGAAATTGCAGCCTGTCTGGTTCCATCTAAAAATAACACTAGCTGTTTGGTTGGCCGGGTATCGCAAGGACCTACAGGTACCCCATTTAGAGTCTGTTCCGGAACCACATAACAAGATGCTATTGGCAGTAACAACTACAAATGAAAGTCACATTCGCAGGGTGTTCTGGAGTTGCACAATCAAACTGACTCATCCAGCTCCTTGGTAACACAACGTGTTGTTTCTAGACTTTTCCTGTGCACTCCAGGCTGGCCAACTGAGGTAACCAAAGCCTCTCACTTATTTTCTATTACTAAAGCTTCCCAACAAGCTGTGGAAAAGTTTGATGGTTACTCTCTCCCCTTTGGTATGTTAGTAGTCAGGAGAAAGGGGAAGCATTATAATTGGGTGCATGAGGAAGCTTTGGAATTTGAAACATAATCAACATTAATTTGGGGGTAACTCTAAACTAACAATCAGTTAGCAAAAGACCCTATATTCCATTACTGAAATGTGTCATTCAACTCTGACCAGACTTAAGTTGTTACACCTGATGTGACTGAAACAACAATGGTATTTTCCACGGTTTTAAGATCCTGTCACTTGTATTTTTTTTTAACTCTGTTAAAGTCCTAGCTGGAATGACCTTTAATTTTAAGGGTGAGGAGGATGAGCTTAAGCCTATAAATAGCACTACTTTTTATCTTCAATGTCATTCATGAATTTATGTTTTTTAAAACAACGAAGTATTTCAATTCATATGTTGTGATGTTTCTTAATCCCTTGTGGAAGTATTAATAAAGATCTGGAAGTAAAAGTTTTAAATAAAAGAAGGGTGAATTTCAAAATTATGACTCAGGTCAAATTACAGCTTGAGCAAGTTACACAAAGGAAAAAAAGGTTTTTTTAAGCAGGCATACAATTCATAACATGATGCATATGGACACCAAAGTTGAGTAATATAGTCTGAATGACATGAAAGAGATTTGTCTAAGATTGTTTCCATACAGAGGTGAGCTTAAGTTTTAAAGAGTATGTTCTGGCAAACTTCCGCCTTCTCTGAACATTTGCCAATACTATTTCTGGAGTACGAAAGAAACACATGAAATAGATTTGGATCTTTCTAGAGGCGTTATGCAATTGGAAGTTGTTGACATACCTATTATCAACAATTCCTCAAACATTTCCTTACCACACGAACTACTAATTTTCATGGGAATAATGGAACCTTTCAGGGTAGTTCCACCAACTCTCAAAAATTCACCAATTACTACCATCTTTGAGAAGAAAAAGAACAACTCCAATTTAGCAGGCCTCACTCATTCCTAATGTTTGAAATCTAACCTCTGGTAAACACTAGTTGGATTGTCCAACAGAGTTTACTGGAGTCTTTCATAGAATAACCCTGACAAATATTTCACCTTTGGCTCTTCCCCCTTCCTCTTACTCTCCAGCCAACTCATGCCTTAGCCACCTCAAACTGCTACTTGCTATTCCTAAACATACTATACATGTTCATGCTTCCACGGGGTCATTACCTCTGCCTAGAAATCCTTTCTGCTATTGCCTCTTTGATGAAATCCTTCTCATTCTTTTTCTTTTTTTTTTGAGGAAGATTAGCCCTGAGCTAACATCTGCTGCCAATCCTCCTCTTTTTGCTGAGGAAGACTGGCCCTGAGCTAACATCTGTATCCATCTTCCTCTGTTTTATATGTGGGACGCCTGCCACAGCATGGCTTGATAAGCGATGCATAGGTCTGCGCCTGGGATCAGAAGCAGTGAATCCTGAGCTCTGGAAGTGGAGTGCGCGAACTTAACCGGTACGCCACCAGGCCAGTCCAAAATCCTTCTCATTCTTAAGGCCCAATTTCAATGTCACATCCCCCTGCATCCCTCTCCCATATTTCTTCCTAGGAAGCAAAGTTAATCTCTTACTTTTCTAGATTTCCATGTAAATTTGCACATATGGAACTCTTAGAAACTCTTAGGATAGAGTTCTGTAGTATTTTCAATTTTCAAATTTAAGATCTGATAGAGAATAGAAGTTTAAGAGAGAAAGGTCAGAAGTCAATCTATGAAATCTCTTGTAAATATTTTTATTTAAAATAAAATAAGAAGTCAGCATACTAAATAGAAAAAATAGAAAAGCCCCTTTAAACACTTTAAATTAGTAATAATGGATACTACTATTCCCAGTTACCCTCCTTTGTTTGCTAGAAACTTCTGAATTTCCCTTCCCCACCATCTCACATATTGCTGGCAAATTAATTTTGCTTTGCTGCAAATGATAATGCATACAACGAGTATGTATATGTGTTTTTCCTTTCTGTGCCTGGCTCTGCATTTAGACATCATGGTTTTACTTTACAACTTAGACTTGTGCATCTCTGCCCTGCTGGTCCTGCTGAGGTCACAGAAATGAAGAGTCATTTGGATGCACGGGATGGAAAAAAATTTGGGGAAACTTGCTATTCTTGGCTGACACTTCTAAATTATGCTCCCCATCACCCAGAATGACACTGCCCTGTCTTAGCGCTGCTGCCCACTGTGGCTCTGTGCCAGAGCAGATGTTGTCAGCTTGCTCCACACATCTCTGTCTTTCTTCCTCCTCACAGAACTTGCCTGGGTTTCCTTTGCCTCATCTTTCTTCAAGTTTCACTGCAGAAACTTCTCTTTTTCTGCCATCTGCTTTACCAAACATATCTTAGAATTTTCGAATCTTAAGTTATCCACATCAAGAATGACTGGGACTGAAGCTCTCCCAGTTGGAAATTTTCCCAGAAAAAAAATTCTGTATTTCCCACAAGAAGGACCCATAGGTGAAAGAACCCACTGTGAATGTAGCACTTTGAATATCACACTCTATAACAATGTTGGTGGTTTGTGTTTTCCCAACTAGACTGCTAATTCATTGAGGGTAAGGTTTACACCTTACTCACTTGAATCCTTGGCACTCAGAACCCATCGATTCTGCCAC
The DNA here is from genome assembly GCF_041296235.1 of Equus asinus. Lineage (NCBI taxonomy): Eukaryota > Metazoa > Chordata > Mammalia > Perissodactyla > Equidae > Equus > Equus asinus. Next base: position 32,483,126 of record NC_091800.1, on the reverse strand, counting down.
CCAAATCTCGCTCACTCATGCCCCTCTTTTTCATTCCCACTGCTACAACGTAAGCCCCCACTGCTCATCACTCAGATTACTGCAGCTGTTTCCCAACAGGTCTTCCTGCCTCCCGTTTCACTGCCTTTCAGCTTCCTATCTTTGGAAACCAAAAGAGCTCTTTCTAAATTATGACTCTGATCATGCTACTCTCTGGCTTAAAATCCTTGTGTGATTCCCCAGTCTCTTCTCCCTTTTAGCCTCACCACACAACATGTCCTCACTTAACCCTTAGTTTTAGTCACCAAACTACTTGCAGTTTCCAAAACGCACCATGCGCTTTACAACTGTCTCTGCTTGAAGTATTTTCTCCTCCTTTATTTGCCTGGAGAATGCGTAGTAATCCTTCAAAGATTCAGCTTGGTTATCCTCCCTGACTCTCCCCCAGTGCAGAAGCCAGCAATCCTACCACTTTGCTCTCTCTCCTGTGGCTCTAACATAACACAAGTTGCTCTTTACTTGAGTGCTTTCCCAATTGTGACCTCCTTGAAGGCAGACATTGAGCCTTCTTCACCTTTATATTTCTGACTCCCTATCTAGTGTTTAGCACATAAGTGCTCAATAGTGTTTGTTAAATGAGTGACTACTTGGTTATGCTAGAACTGCCAACATCTTCACCTACTTGTTTCTTATCTCAATGACAAGTTGCAAAAAGCCACTGTCAAATTAATAAACAGAAACTTCATTAAATTGGAGTCAAGAGGCCAAAACGGGGAGCTCTCGCACCCCACATAGATAGCAAAGCCCGACAAGAAGAAGAAAGACTTCCTCTTCTTGACTGGCAAGAAACTCAGCCAATGAGAGGCTGTCACAACTCAGCCAATGAAAAACCACTACACCTTGAATTCTTTGTTTACAATAGCCTCCCCACCCCCAACTTTCTCTTTCCCTGTATAAAAGAGTTTCTCTTCCCTTGCTGTTGGGGACTTGCATGTGGCTCGCCATGGTTGCAGACCTTGAATTGCAATTCTTTGCTGATCCCAAATAAATTCATTTTTGCTAGAGAAATAACTGACTGTCTCTTTGTTTAAGGTCAACATTTTGGTGGCCCATATAGGGATGCAGAGAAGACCCTTGATGACTCTAAGGCTGGTGAGCAAACAAGTGCAGTACCCACAACAGAGCCCACTGAGCTCACTGCTTTTCTTATCACCCTGGCCCCGGAGTTTGAGGATAAGTCTTTCTACTGGATCCAAGCTTCTGCCCTCTCCATGTTTGAGACTCTCCAGGCCTTAGTCAAGATCTATTTTAAGGTTTCATCCTTTTCTGGTTAAGGTCTTGTTTGTCTGTGGGTATTCAGGTGGCACTTCGGCCTCTTTGAATCAGGTTGTTTCTTTGAACTGTGCTAGCCTTTGTCTGAGTAGCCTGTGTCTACTCCAGATTTAGTTAATCTGGCAAACCAGCTCTCTAGAACTCTATAAGGGACACCTAAAAGAAAGACCACTAAAGTTCTTAATCATCAACTCCAGCAAGTGAAGGCCTCCAAAGGAAACCAAAAACTCCTAGTTTCTGTTATTATTGCAAAGAACCAGGACATTGGAAAAGAAGTTGCTATAAATTTAAGTGCTTCAAGTGTCTGCAGCCCTCTAACTAGACTTTTCGATGTCCTCTAAATTCCCAGTGATGGGGCTCTGAGGAACTATGGGGACTCTTCCCGATCCTCCCTCTTAATCAGCTTTGAGAAACATTTGTCCAGACTAGAGATGAATCTCCTTCTGTCCTGACACTGGACCCATACCCTTGGTGCCCAACCCCACTACTATAAAGCAGCACCTGCCTCGAAGCACTAAAACAGTTCAAATAGTGGAGATTGCTAATAAACCTCAAAACGTTCTTGTCTCTGAACCTATACCCTTTTGTTCAGGCCCTTTGAGAGACAAAAACCCTTTTCTCCTTAGTCCCTCCACCCCTATTCATTTATTAGGCTGAGAATTCTTGGAAAAGTATCATGCCAGAATTTTCTTCTCCTGAAAGGGGGAAGTAATTCTAGAATTTGACAGTAGCCATCAAAACAGCCAAGTGAATGAAATGACCCTTTGTCATCCTTTATTTGCTCCATCACTGCTGGTACCAGAGCTGATTCTGGAAACACCGTTAATTTGTCTCTATTGAATCAGCTACCCGCCTCCTTATGGGCAAAATCTCCAACTGATATTAGTAAAATTCACAGCGCACCTCCCATCAAATTCAAACTGATCCCTCAAGAACTCTCTGCAAAATTAATCAATACCCTATAAGTAAAGAAGCTCTTTAAGGTATAAAGCTCATAACAGAGGATTACAAGGCCAAATTGTCTCTTGTACTAAATCCCGATAAAACTCCTATTTTACCTATGAGAAAACCCAAGGGCCGAGGGTGGAGATTTGTCCAGGACCTCCAAGCAATAAACAACATTGTTATCCTTCAAGACCCTGTTTTTCCCAACCCTCATATGCTACTAACATCCATTCCCACTGGAAGCAAATTCTTTACTGTAATTGACTTATCCAAGTGCATTCTTTGGTATTCCAGTTGATGAAGCTAGCCAATACCTTTTTGCCTTCACTTGGGAAGTGAAGTGAGTCAATTCACCTGGACAGTAATGACTCAAGGTTTTACCGAGAGACCTTCTTATTTCTCTCAAATCCTGAAGGCTGATGCAGATGACATAAAGTTCCCTGGGGGTTCTATTTTGTTGCAATATGTGGATGATTTGCTCCTTTGCTGTCCCTCCCAAGTCTCCTCACAGGAAGAAAGCATCCACTTGTTAAAGCTTGTAGCCTTAAGGGGACATAAAGTTGCGAAGGAGGAACTGCAGTTTGCCCCAAGCCAGGTTTGATATTTAGGGCATCTGGTATCAGAACAAGGGTCCAGATAGGCTTCATCCTATCCTAAGTTTCCAAAACCCAAAACGAAGCACCAACTGCTAGGTTTTCTTGGGCTAGGTGGTTACTGCCAAAATTGGATGCCAAATTTCTCTCCTATGGCCAAACCTTTGTGTGTTTTACTAAAGAACCCTGAACCAATTTTATGGGAAGAACAAGACGGCAGAGGCTTTAAGGCTTTAAAGGAGAGTTTGATAAACCCACCAACCCTTGGAAATCCCAATCATCAGAGTCCATTTTTCCTTTTTTTACATGAAAAGGAAGGGAATGCCCTTGGGATACTTAACCCAAAACACAGGGACCACCATTGACCCATAGGGTATTATAGACAGCAACTGGACCCTGTGGCACAGGGATATCCCCTTGCCTTAGAGCCATTACTGCCACTGCCCTTTTGCTTAAGGCCACCGAGAAAACTGTGGGATTCCCCTTTGACCCTTTTTGTACTTCACGCGGAAGACCTCCTGGATTCTCACCACACATGACACATTTTAGCCAGCCGCCTCACCTCCTATGAAATCCTTTTGTTAACTGCTCCTCACATAACTCTTTCACACTGTAATAAACTTAACCCTGCTACTTTTCTCCCCTCTGTTACCGGCAAAGTCTCTCATGACTGCTTAATGCTGATGGATCATCTCCTAATTCCTCCTGATGATCTGCAGGAAACTCCTTTGAGTAACACCAAATTCTCATGGTTTACTGATAGTTCTTATTTAAAAGGTGACAATTGCAAATACTGTGCTGGGTATGCTGCTGCAACTCCTTTTGATATTGTTGAGGCAGCACTTTTACCTATGGCTACTTCGGCCCAACAGGCTGAATTGTATGCTCTTACATGGGCTTATACTTTAGCCAAAGGCAAAACTGCCAATATTTATTCTGACAGTAGATATGCTTTCAGAGTTGCTTACAATTTGCGAATGTTGCAGAAGCAGTGTGGCTTCCTTACTTTCAGTGGAAACAAAATTAAAAATGATCCCTATGTTCAGGAATTACTGGATGCTATACTTTTACCTGCTGCTTTAGCTATTATTAAGATCCTGGGGCATTCTAAACTTGACTCTCTGGAAGCTAAAGAAGTCATGTTGCTGACATTTCTGCAAGGAATGCAGCTCATAAAGGAACCAACAACAGCCACACCCCTGTCATGGTCCAAAGGGATATTTCCCCAAATGAAGACTTAGAAAAATTGGCTAGAGAAGCCCAACAATTGGCCTCAGAAAATGTAAAACAAAATTCAGCAATTGTTAGTTTGATAAAAAGATAAAACTCTGGTTTGGAACAAATAATAACTCAGTCCTACTGGAGACTCTAAAATTCCCACTCCTAATCACTGTGCATGCATTAAACCATTGGTCTACTGACAAAATGATAATATTCACGAATCAATATTGGTGGGCAAATATTAACGAGGCTGCAAAAAGTGCCTACCTCACTTGTCCCACTTGTCCAAAATACAATTCAGGGAAGCCTGTCTGTATTGCTCCCAGACATTTTAAACTACGTAACGGACCATGTGATGTTTGGCAAACGGATTTTATATAACTTCCCCCGTGTCATGGATATAAATATGTTTTAGTCATGGTCTGTATGCTTTCTCATGGGGCTGAAGCCTTCTCCTGTAGACAGGCTACCGCCTCTTCTGTGGCTAACGTCCTCTGGGAAAGGATTATCCCTACCTGGGGGAACCCCTCTTGAGCTCATAGTGATCAAGGAATCCATTTTACTGGTCAAATACTTTGACAAATCTGTCTTGTTTGACTGGTTTTACAACTTTCACTCTGTTTACCACCTTCAATCCTATGGTATAGTCAAATACACAATGGCATTATTAAGACTCAACTGGCAAAATTTGTAGAGACTCTCAAAATACTTTGGTCAAAAGCATTTCCGTTGGTCTTTCTAAATCTCAGATTTGTACTCTTTGGGACTCATAAGCTCTCACCCTTTGAGACAGTCATAGGCCACCCAATGCATTTGGCTCCTGCCTCTTTTGAGCCACAGCTGATAAAAGGAGATATAATTGCAAAGGTCTAATTGCTTCCACTAAAAATAACCATGTTTTGGTGGAGCAATCTTTTCAGTGTGCTCCAGGGAGACAAAGATGAGCATCACGCCTTGCAACCTGAAGATTTCATCTATTGGGAAAGACACCTCCAGAAGGACTCTCTTCAACCTCGCTGGAAAGGTTCCTATCAGGTACCGTTAACTAATCCTTGTCCCACAAAACTCCAGGGAATAAACTCTTGGATTCATGTGACACACCTAAAGAAAGCACCAAACTCTGACTGGACCTGCACATTATCTGGTGACTTAAAAGTAAAGATTTCCCAGAATTGAAGCAGATAACATCTGATGAGACAGCCTTCTCAAGATGTCTAGACCAGGACTGTTGGAATTTTGTCTGCCAAACCTTCGATGATGACATAATGCTTCAGATGATGTCCAATGCCTATGATCTTGATAATACATGGACTTTAGAAAAGAAAATGATCTGAGAGTTCTTCCTTCTACCCCTTCTGTTACTCAAATGTGGCCTCAATAGGTTTCCAATCTGTGCACTTTCCCTCTGACATGGGACACAACACCCAAGAAGGATCCTTCCTGGCACCAAGGGACAAAAGATGGATGAAACAAGAAAAACCTGACTCTTGATCAGCAATGCTTTCAGAGAAAGATCTTGACCAGAAGGGAAAAATGCCAAATTAATAAACAGAAACCTCATTAAATTGGAGTTGGGAGGGCAAAAGGGGGAGCTCTCACACCCCACGTTGATAGCAGAGCCCAATAGGAAGAAGAATGACTTCCTCTTCTTGACTGGCAGGAAGCTTAGCCAATGAAAAGCCACTACACCTAGAACTCACAATTCCTCCAATGAACTCCTTATTTACAAGAGCCCTCCCAACTTATTCTTCCCCTCTACATAAGAGTTTCTCTTCCCTAGCTGTTGGGAGACTTGCATGTGGCTCGTCATTGTTGCAGACCCCAAACTGCAATTCTTTGTCGACCCCAAATAAACCCATTTTTGCTGGAGAAATAACTGGCTGTCTATTTGTTTGAGGTCACTACCACCATGGCAAATCTTTCCCATTGCATCCTGACTACATGTCTCTCAACAAATGATGCAATCTACTTTGTAGGTGTATCTGGAAGAGTTAGCTATAGGTGCTTAAATGCTTAAGGGATCAAAGATAATTCTGTGAGACTGCTTAAGATGAGTATGAAAGAAGATTCATATATCTTGAAAATTTCTGTGTAGATTGGGTATGTTTTTTATTTTTTCTGCACCTTCATAAAGGGGCTAAAAGCAAATGAAAGGGCTGGGAAGCTACTTCATAATATACCAAGAGAATAAAGAGCTAGGAAACTATAAAACCCAACATCATCCTTCTGCTTATGATAGTTCTGAGATGTCATTATGTAAATCCTATTATTTTTGAAAACTAAGAGCTTTTTTATGAAGTGAAAGTAAATCATCAGGCAGAGTGGAATTATACACCTTAGAACTCCATGATCAACACTGTGAACTCATTTGTAAAAACTAAGACTACAAAAAGAAAATTATAGCATATAATAGTTTGGAAAATGGAAGGAAAGGCACAAAACTTTAAGAAGAGAATCTTGTAATTTAATAAGATAAACAGTAAACTGATAATCATTCCTATTTTCAAAGATGAACCTAATGAAATTAGTCCAAAGAGAGGCCCTGGTTGGGGATGTTCTTTTTGATGTCTCTGGTACTTTGAAGAGCCCATAGCTGGTCTTGGTCAGAGAAGCAGCAGTTGCTATTGATGTTCCAATTACGTGGATAAGTCTTTAACGTAGACAACCAATTTTAGACAGATACCCTTTCAAAGACACGTTCAATATAAATGAAGCTGTTCTGTCTGCAAATACGCACACCTGGCACTACTCTAAAGAGAAAGATCAAAACTAAACATGACTGTATAACACACACTGCAATGAGATACTAACGTCTCTTATAACAGGAAAACACAATCTCAGCTACCTTCATCAGAAGTTCTAGCTTGTGAGACTGGCTGATAAAGTAATGAATGGTTACTGATATCAGGGAGAAGAGTGACTACTTATTCAGCTTTCCAATTCAATTAGGCACAGTGACTCAGAATCTATGAGTTGGAAGAATGTTAAAGACTATTTAATCCCATGTTCCATGTTTGAATCCCTTTGAGTACCTCCCCAACGAGGTTTGTCCAGATCTATTTGAACCCAGTCTACAGAAGGTATATTCTCCTTTTCCCCTGGATAATTCATCACATCTTTGAACACAGGAACTATTGGATCAGAGATGGAGGCCAACTGTCCTTAAGTTGTAATGACTTAGAAGCAACACACAGGTGCACAGGAAATGCATAGGGATTTATAATTACGCTGCTAAACCTGACTATAGTAATGAGCATGATTTTGAGGATGGTGCTTAGAGCACTTAGTAAGTACTTGATAAGTATTAACTATTTTAATTTTTGCTGCTCTAAAAATGTGTTGTCTTCCCTCACTTGCTATGTTTATGTTGAATGTCTATCAATGCATAAACTTACTCATATTGTGTCAAATGCCATAGAGATGCCTGGTTAACTTGATTTCTCATTTGCCATTGGTAAGGGTTCAAATGTTCTACCCTTAGAGTAGGCACTGCAGTGTGACGTAAGCTTTGCAGCATTGGAGGCAAAGGTCTCAAGATATAGCAATTTTGGAATAGAGTTTTACTTTAAAATTTTTATTTTATTTAAATAAGAAAAGAAAATGAAAAATTCCAGTGCCCAGACAGTCAGTGGACATTTGAAAAATAAAGTATAGAAAAAATAATATACACATTAAAATATCAAAATAGTACAAAAGGGAGGCTAGGGTCTCTCTCAAAGGCAACTACTATCAATAGCTACCACTGTGTTTTTAAACTGCTTAAATGTGAACCATTTAAAGAAATTCAATAAAAATATTGGCTAATATGATCCTAGATGTTATTAACTCAAAGTTACTTCATTTTACCTGAAAAATGAAATTAAAAAATAATTTAATAAAGCATTTGAAAGCAGAAAGAGAATACAGATGTCAGCAGGACATCTGAGACGTAATTACAAGACTCCATAAGGGCTTCTTCATCAGCTATGAGACATTTTAAAGTGTAGCCACACTGAAAGGTCATTTTCAGATGTGTAGTCTGTTTTGCCACAGCATTGTTATATGTCTGAAAAGGATAATGACATTTAAACATATGCATAAAGACACAAAGTGTTGATATTACTGTTTTTATTCCTTATGAGAGGGCTTTATATGCTTTATGAATCTGTTCGTTATGTTTACATCAAATATCTTAAGCTTAAAATCTCAAGGAATAAGGGGAATGAAGAAAAAAGTGAGGATGGGGGAGGGGTGTCATCTATGCTCAAATCTAATCCATTACAGATACATTTCTTTTCAACCAAGAAGCTTGGGAATGAAGTGTTTTAAGTAGGACGTCTTTTCAGGGACATGTCTCCTCTGTTAAGAAGAAAAACTGAAAAAAAAAAAAAACTAGAAAAAATATTTCTCAGTGAGTGAAATAACACATAGAATCATAGGAAAAGATCTAGAAGGATTTAACAAAGGTCATCTCCAGATGGTGGAACTATAGATGTCTTAATTTTCATTTTACTAACTTATTCTAAAAATAAATGGAGACTAAAAATTAAATGAAGACATCATTCTTCATTTATTAAACATGCATCATAAAGAAATCTTACATATAAAAAACTTTTTAATTTTCTCAAATTTTTTATTCTACTTGATTAATACAAATAAATAATCAGTAGATTGTATAGTTTGCCAGTGCAATATACGCAATAATGCTTTGGGGAAAAAAAAAAGAAACTGGATTAAGAATAAACTAAGCAACATTAAAAAAGAAATCAACAGAGTTGAGGACAAAGAATTTGGAGTAAGAAGGATGAGTATTTAAGTATTTTATAGACTTGTGTGTCTCTTAGGGAAGACAGGGAGAGAAAAACACATGAAGATAACTTCAGAGGGTAGAGAGAATTTCTCTGTATGTTTGATTTATTTAAAAATGACGCAACTTTTGAGAAGACTCCATAAATTTCTTTTGTGTTCCAAATAAGGAAGGAATGATTGCTAGTACGCTTCTTATATATGGTAGCCAAATAAAGTTTTCTAGAGTTTTTATTTTTCTAAATGAATTACTTTGTGTTTTACTTCATGATCCTTCATTATTTCAAAAAAAAGAGGAAATCTTAACTGGCAATGAAGAAGTCTCTAAAATGATTTTGTTGTGCCAAAACTTTATACTCATCCACTTTTTGACTTACTTTTCATAATGAAATACGGCTAAAACCTCAAAATCTGAATCTATTATAACTCTCTGAAGAATAAGAATTTGTGTATTATACATGCATAACATCATGGTCAATAACGATTTCCAAGTTGATTACCTAAAATCTCAAGGCCCTTTTAAACCAAAACTATTGGTAATTTTCAGTATCCAAAGAGTAACAGATTTCGAAATTGCCTATAGTCTGCATATCAATCTGCTTATATTTATCATTAGAATTAGAATTAATATTATATATATTACGGCTCTGGCCCTGATTAATTTTCTAACCTTAGGGAAGTGATGTAAGCTCTCCGTGTGGCAAATTCCTCATCTACAAAATGCACATACATATATATACACACACACATATACACATATATAATATTATATACACGATAGGTTTATTATAAAGATTATATAAATTCATGTAAACAGAGTGCTTGGAAATACGGTTGGCACAGTTATCTATAAGTGTTTATATTACCATCATAATTATCTAGTTATTAATTAATATATTTAGAGGTACAGTATTTATATTCCATTGTAATTTATGAAGTGACAATTCTCTCATCTTAAGAACTGTCCAGCAGAGAGTGGCATGCAAATTTAAAATAAAATATTGTATATAAGTCACTCAAAAATAGAGGCATAAAAAAACAGATTTTTTTCTTCCTTTAAGACAAACGATTCCCCAGTATGTTAGAGTTCATAAATTACTCTGAAACACACGTTTAAATTTGGAAGTGCTAATGTTCTGGTAGTATGTTTATTCCCAAATAAAAGAAACTTCAGAAATAAATGTTCATTTGAGGGAAAAAACAAGCAAACTTTGCTCTGAAATTTCTCTCCTTATCTAACTGCAGTAAATAACCCATATGCCTTTGGTTGGTGTCTGGATCTGATTTTATATCTATGTATGTGTGTGTTGTGTGTATGTGTTTCCAACAATGATGTCTGAAACTCAAGAGTTCATATTATTTTTTTGAGCACTCATTTTAACCCAAATCTTCCTATCTCTACCTAAATTTCTCCCAGTATGTTTCCTTATTTGGTTATGTTGGCCATCTCTTTGGTATATCCTTTCCTGTGTATTAGAAACTTAAAAAGGAACAATTAAAAACCTCAGGAAATACTAGCGGGACGGGGCAATTGCAATGTGGGGGTCTAGGTAGCCGCTTGTGATCCCAGTACTAAGATCAGGGAGTGTATCTGCAGATCAGGAAGAAGAGTTGCTTCATGGTATCATCAAGCAAGATAAAATAACCACCCAGTAAGGCTCAGCCTAAAAGTTCCAGGGTTAGCAAAGGTTTAGTAAAGAAGACAAGTCACATTCACCTCATAATATCACAGTGGGCTTTTTAAAGATATGCAAAGACCTATGAGACAGGTACCATCACTGCACTATTTAGGAGAACAAAAGGGAAAGTGACAGCATCTCTGTTTTGGGTATTTCACTAAAGAGCAATTATAGGACATTACTACTCCTCAATAGGCAAAGTATATTCTGATTTCAGCTGAGGAAGCAGGTATGGTAGAAGAAACAGTGTACAAACTGTACAAACAGCGGTCTATCTCATCTCTGCCCCAGGTGAAAACTTCCTTCTTCCACAGTAGCTGCCTTTTCTCTTTTTAGTTATATGGAGTGGGTGGCCAGTTACTTCTCCTTCCCCATCTTTAGTGTGAATGTGACCCTCTTATTCTGGACTCCTTGTAATTTTGCTCCCATCCAATAAGCACTATGGTTGGATTAGAGAACAAGAAAATTAACAAGTTGTAGCAAGAATTTTTCATTCAGAGCAAAAGGACATTAATTGTAATTAAAACATTTTGTCCTTCTTCCTTAGCAACTGAAATTCATTGTGGATCTTCTTCACCGACACAATATCTGTAGAGACGGGCAGGTGCAGCCTAGAAGAGCTGGGTTAGCAAAAGGTCTAGTGAAGTAAAAGGTTTAGCAAAAGGACTCGAAAAGTCAAAGTCAAATCATAAGACTACATGGGGATGACTAAATCTTCAGATGTCTATGTGACTACTACTAACTGTGTGCTACTCTAGGAGGAAAAATGAAAGTGTTAGTAACACTTTTTTATTTGTTTTTGTTTTTGCAGATGAGGGAAAATTAAGATTACATAAAAGTGCAGAGGACGTTAGAATAGGAAGGAGACTCATTAATCATCTATGAGGATGACATCATATTGTGAGGATGTCCTCACTAGGACTGTCTTATTTTATATCTCTTTTTACAGAGTTATTATTAATTTTTTTATTGGTGAGGAAGATTGGCCCTGAGCTAACATCTGTGCCAATCTTCCTCTATTTTGTATGTGAGCTGCTGCCACAGCATGGCTTAATGAGCAGTGTGCAGGTCTGTGCCTGGGATCTGAACCTGCGAACCCCAGGCTGCCAAAGTGGAGTGTGCAAACTTAACTTACTACACCACGGGCTGGCCCCCAGAATTATTATTAATAGCACCCCCTTCCATTCTCAAAAATGTCCTAATTAAATGATACATTATATGGTTATGCTATCTACAATAAAAATGCCCTCATTTTACCAACAGGGAACCCGTTTAGTTAAGCAACTTCTCCAAATTCATATGACCAAGATGAAACTGCCAGCTCTTTGAGGGCAGTACTGTTTCTTCTCATTTGTTTCTCCATGTCTGACCCAGGCATACAGGCTGAATGTATGACTAACTGCTAAATTGCCAGGCCACTGTTTTGTTCACTTCACCATGCTACCCTCTCAAGGTACAAGGCTGATCATTTTTGTTAGAAATAGATGTGTGAAACCTGTGGATTTCATTAAAGAGCAATGAAACAACATCACTATTTTTGAGCTGCCCAAGTCATTGGGATTTACAGATCAGAAAAAAATGCTTTGAATATGCAAACTGTATTGACTACTATTTCCACACCAAGGGAAAGTCAAAGTCACTCATCCTCCACATCGGCTCTACGTCTATTTTTAGCTATATGCAGTGGGTGGACAACTAGTTGTTTCCATCCCCGTCTTAGGCATGAGCGTGACCATCTTGTTTCCAGGCTCAATGTACTTTTGCTTCCACTCATAAGTAAGTAGTAAAGTTGGAATTAATTTGCCATGTCAAGAGTTTTCAGTTTAGAACTGAGGATAGTAATGAATAAGTCAAATCATTTTATCTGTCTTCCTTAGAAACTTAAATTGCCAACAATTTTCTTATGATTGATTTTACCAACTAATACCTATTTTAATTTTTATTTCAAGCTGTGCAAGAGTACAAAAAGTTATTTTAAAATCACAAGCCTGGTTTCCATGAAGCTAGAACTCTAATTATATAAATTTGTTAACAGTAAGAAAAACCATCTTATTTCCAACTGATAATAAAGACGCAGTTTATAAAAAGGAAGTAAATAACATGAGTACCATTAGAATTTTGCATATTAAAGATGATTTCTTGAATATTTAATATAGAAGATATACCTCATTCATTAAATTACCAAACTGATTTCAAACGCCCATAAACACTGCTAATCAATTAGTAAAATAGTATTTTACAGAAAAGTGTATGCATTAGCAACTGACACCAAACCACTCTTCTCAAAAAAAATTTACTCACCCATTAATAATATAAATCAATTCATGGATAATTTCTAATATTACTCCACCTTGTACTTTTACCACAAAAGGGAAATATTTGTTTCTCGTTAAGAAATTCTTAAAGAAATTGTTAAAGCTTTAACAATTTATTTTTATTGGTATATATTCAACAAGTTTTTATAATAATTTCAAAGAATAAATAAATAAGGATGATATACTTAGGATATATATACACATATATATGTATATAAATGTGTGTGCATATATACATAGCTGGACTAATCATTAATTTACATTTAACAATTTTTTCCTAAGGAAGTGTAAATTGTTACATTTAACAATTTTTTTAGTCTTATATAGGGAGTACCTCCTATCTAAGACTAAAGTTAAATAATTTAAAAGTAATTATTGACCCTTGAGAATTTATGGTAATTGACTATGTTTAATAGACAAAGAGAGCATTTGAGGCATTATGAATAAGTTATGCATATTTAAAACTGTTTTCCAGTGAATCTGCACCAACTTAATTACTCCACTAATAAATTCTGTCAACAATTTTTCTGATGAACAATATATTTGCAAGATTCTTTACTAAGGTTAAGTACATAGCCTGTGATTACAAAATAAAATGCAGGCAACTGGCCCACATGAAACAAACCCACTTGTTTTCCCCACCTCTTTCATCTATCAAGCTGAAATAAGTAACCAAAAACCTCTTAATATGATCATAAATTTAGAAAACTTTAATACGAAAAGTATATGGTGACAGAAACAAGAACATCTTAACCAAATATATATTACCCATTTATGTAGTTTTCATGTTTGTACAATGATTTTACACTAGATTAGGAAACAATGAGAGTCATAATAATTCAACAAAAGAACAGAGACTGTTAAAGAAACAAATATTTCCCTTTATTTAATTACATTACATCTACTCATGGGACAGTCAAAATAACTGAAGTTCTCAATTTACAAGCCCATAAATAATACTTATATTTATATTTATTCAGCTATTTAACTGAAATCAGCCGGCAAATAGCAACATGTATTTGAAAACCTTACTCATGGAAAGTAATTTACACACCAACTCAGTTCAGTAGACTCAGAATTATCAGCATTTAAGAATCACAAAAGAGTATTTTATCAATAGTGAGTTTGCCTTACTCCTTCGCCAGCTGCACACTGGTAGGTTTGGCTCCGATAGGTATCCCATACTTGTGTAAAGTTTTCATCAAAATCTCCCTCATGTCATTGTTATAGGAATCAAAGTCAAACACATTCCTCACTGCACTGGAGAGCCCTTCAGTGGGAAATTTCTGTTTAAAAAAAAAATTCCTTTATTACGCATGTGATAAAATACACACTATTATAAAAATTTACAAAACTGACAGAACAATAATGAGCAAATAAACTTTAGCAGACATTTACTAGTCTTGTCAGATAACCAAATAGGAGGAATTTATACATTTTTCTCTTTTAATATTTGCTTTGATGACATAGTATTTTCCTTTTTTAAATAAATATTAGAATTTGAGGGGGAACAGTTCCTTCTCCCAAATGTTAGATCAGTGCTCAGATCCTAGCATTCAGTGACTTCCAATGCTTTCTGCAATCTCCTGCCTTTAAAATGAGTATCAGAGTGACCAATTAAAAAGTGCCATTTAAATAAAGCAGAGTGTTGAATATCTATACAGCATTATGTAGAGAAACTACAGGTCTATGAATAAATGAAAAAAAAAAGGAGTAAGAATGGAAGAACATAAAAATTACAGGGAATAGAGAAATAAGGAACAGAGGGAAAGAAACCAAGTATTACTAACAGCTACATTTACACTGGTGGTGTCCTTGGGCTCATTTACCAGCAGCTCTATCTTGACTTTCTTTAGGCACTGGGATCTGAGCTGGCTCAATTTGACTTATGGTTTTATAAGCAGAATAAAGCTTTCTATTTTCCTTTCTAGGTTTTCCTTGGAGAGTTGAGGATAAGAGGCAGAGGTCAAGAGTCATTAAGTCATGATTTTAGCTTAGAGATCACTGTTTGTTATAAAAGTAGAATTTATACAGGTTTTTTGGTTTTCTTTACCAAGGTGGACAACACATTGTACATAGCTACAAGGAATTTTATTCTCTTGCCCACTTACTTATCTTACTAAACTTTCTTGCAGTACTTACAGGTATGTAATTAATATTGTTAGTTCCTAGTCTATTTTCCATCTCCAAGACTTACGTTTTCAAAATGAAAATATTTTTCACTCAGATACCACATGCTTATTGCATAAAGTCACACAGCAGTGAAGTTTCCCTGCTGTCTCACTCTCTTGTCTTCCCCCATCCCCCTAAAAAATCACCACTGTATTTACAAGCTCCTTGGTAATGGCTAAGAACAGAACCTTGCTAAAGTCAACTCAAAGACTAAACATAAAATGTTCATTGGTCTTCCAGATTTAAAATTTAGATTATACACACTTCACATTATATCATCTGAATCAGTATTATATCTACAGAAATTGAAAGACTTGGTATAAATTAAGCAGTCTAAAAAAATGAGATTCATAGCTTCTTCTAAACCTTTTTGCACAGGCATGTGCCATACCTGTAAATGCTTGACTATGTTGACAACTTCTCTGGTAGAATAAGGATAGTTAATAATCCCCTGGTCAGCTAACCTCCTCAGCTCTCCAAAGGCAGCCACAAGCTTCTGAAGGATGGGCTCAGGCACGTTTGGTCCATACTGTCTGAGCATCTCGAGCTCCGAGTGGGGTTTAGGATTATCAACTGCATGGCAGCTAAAAATATCACCTATAGGAGAAGAAAGATTCACATTCAGCATGCAACTAATCCATTGGAATGCCACAGGAAATATGGAATGGTTGTTTCAACAGTCATGGGTTGCTCACCAAAGCACTTCTATTTTTAAATGTGTAAAACTGTATAGAAAACTCATCCAACAATAGGACAGCATAGAGAAGAAAGCAAATGACTAAAGCAAAGGAAAAAGAACTGAGTGATGTGTGGTTTATTCCGCACAGATTTATTTCTGTTAAAAAATTATATAATACTTAAGACATTCAAATACAAAGAGCATAAAAGAAAGGTCCCCCTTGTGTCTCTGCCAATCCCACTTGCTCCCCAACAGGCACCCAATGTTCAGTGTATTTATTTTTCCATATCTGCATTAGCATTTTTTTAAATGCATACACACAAACATATATAGTTCAGGGGATTTATTCCTTTTCCATTAATTGGAAAATACTTTTCACATGGTTCTGAGACTGCATTTTTAACTTTAACACACATTGAATATCTTCAGAAATTATATACATCTATCTCATATGACTGCCTATTTACGTATACTAAAAAAGGGAGAATTAGTATCATCACTCTCCAAACAATTTATATCCTGTGCAGACTGTTAGAATATACTCTAGTAATTAGTTTTGGAAAAGCAAACCTGCAGAGACATTGTTTAAACTAAAATAAATAACAAGGAATGTAGAAACCCAAAATATTTCATCTGTAATTTAAGCAATTGAGAATGTACTAGAAAAATATAATCCATGCTCAAAAGAGAGACGAATTTCTCATATTAAAAGTTCATGTAATTCTACTGATTCATAATCCAAGAGACCAGGGACCAAGGGAAGTTAGAGTTAATAGAATTGCATGATTTACTATGTTCATTTTAGAAAGAAAGGAAAGCTAGTCAGGTAGCAATAGATTTTACTTTGACTTAGAAACCATTCAAGCCATTACTTTATCAGTTAATATGTATTTTATAAAAGCAATTGAATAAAATGAAAGCCGTGATAACTTCAAACTTGTATCTCATAGACTACACCTGTTCAAATACAAATATGAAGAACAGCTTTTGCTTCTTTCACTGAAAATAAAATTTAACACATAAAAACTATAACTGACACTTTCATTCATTCATTCATCAAAGAATTATTAAATTTTCCATGTGCTAAGTACTACTCTAGGAACTTTATACACATGAGTGATCAAAACACAAAAATCCCTGTCTTCGTGGATGTGGAGCAATCCACATAGGGAGGCAACAAACAATAAATGCAGACGTTAAAAACTGTACATTTCAAAGAAAAAAGGAAAAGCATCATAAAGGACTTCAGAAATGGTGACAGTAGGGCTCCTGGAGAAGGCGACATCTGAATAAATGCAGATATCTGGGGGAAGTTCATTCCAAGCAGAGGCAAGCATACCTGGCATGTCCAAGAAAGAGACAGGGAGCAGAGTAGCTGGAACAGAATGAGTGATGGAGAGAGTAGCATAGAGCAGTATAAGACACGAGGTCAGAGAGATAAGAGGATATGGGAGACGTATTGTGTGCTCTTCTGGAGAAATTCTATGCATGTCCAAGCATACTCATGTACAGATCTCTCTTGCCTTTTGTTTTTTTAATTCAAATGGAAGATTATTATACTCATTGTTCTAAGATTGTCATACAATATATTTTGAGGATTTTTTTTTTTATCAGCATGGGTAAATTTATCCCATTTTTTTTTTAAAGATTTTATTTTTTCCTTTTTCTCCCCAAAGTCCCCTGGTACATAGTTGTATACTCTTCGTTGTGGGTCCTTCTAGCTGTGGCATGTGGGACGCTGCCTCAGCGTGGTTTGATGAGCAGTGCCATGTCCGCGCCCAGGATTCGAACCCATGAAACACTGGGCTGCCTGCAGCAGAGCGCACAAACTTAACCACTCAGCCACGGGGCCAGCCCCTATCCCATTTTTTTTTTTTTTAAAGATTTTATTTTTTCCTTTTTCTCCCCAAAGCCCCCCCGGTACATAGTTGTATATTCTTCGTTGTGGGTCCTTCTAGTTGTGGTATGTGGGACGCCGCCTCAGCGTGGTTTGATGAGCAGTGTCATGTCCGCGCCCAGGATTCGAACCAACGAAACACTGGGCCGCCTGCAGCGGAGCGCGCGAACTTAACCACTCGACCACGGGGCCAGCCCCAACTATCCCATTTTTTTTTAAACAGTTATATAGTATTCTATTGTGTGGCTATAACAGAATTTCTTTATCCAGTTTCCATTTGGATGGACATTTAGGTTGTTTCCTTTTTTTTTGCTACTATAAACAAAGATACATTGCTAATCCTTGCACTTAAATCATTGCACAGGTAATTCCCTTGGATAAATTGCTCAATGTGGAATTACTAGATCAAAAATCCTTCTAGGAGACTGGACCTGCTCCACATTGAGTATGAGATTCCAGAATTACCTACTTGCCATAGAGAAGACAAGTCCTTCTTAAAGGCTCCTGATGATTAAGTTTATCCCAAGGCCTCTCCAATCATCTTGAATAAGGCTCCTCAGAGCTGGCCCCAAACCTTTTCAAAGTTAGGGGGATGTGACAAAAGCCAAACACTAAAAACCATTCTTTATTTTGTGTTTTATTCCAAGAGGCCCTAAATAACAAAATATGGTGTAATTGTTTAAGAAAACAGGCTCTGGAATCAAATAGTTTTAGATAGGTAGCCAAGCTCTAACACTCATTAGCTAAGTGACTCTAGAAAAATAGTTAACCTCTCAGGATATCAGATATTCTCTTTGTCTGAAACGGGGATAACAAATACTCTCACAAGGCGGTTGTGATGATGACACAGCACCTGGTAGCACTTAGTGATAGCTGATACAGCATCATTATTAAGACAATATTATTATTGTAACTGCTATTGTTTTTGTTATTATTATCATTATTGTTACCTAAGGTACCGAAGAAATCATTGCCTAGGAAAGGAAATCCAGGTCTGTTGGCCAGAACAATCATCCTAAAATCAGGATGAATCACTATAACATTTTCTCTTCCATTCACATTAGCAGAATCTGAAAAACAAAATTTCCATTTATTCTTTATTGATATTTAATAATTCTTAAAAATATCAAGTTACAAAAAAAATCAAGTAATAGCCTCTAGAATAACATAACATAAGTAGTCATACTGTTCAATTATAGAAAGCTCTAAGAAATCTGGCTGTGATAACTTGGTTGTAGGAAAAAACTCTGAGAAAGTTTGCTTAAGAACAGAATACTGATAAAGCATACACTAAATTTCATAGGAACTTGCATTTTTATGTAAATTCAACGTACATCTAAAAAGCAACTTGTCCAAATGCTGTCTTACAGTACTTAAACTTAGCTTGAGATGCTATTATTCCTCAAAAAAAAAAAAAAAAAAAGAGAGAATCTGTAACAAGCAATAACCTAAAGGATACTCAAAGGATAATCTAAATATCTTTCAGTTTTTCTCAAATCAGCACCTGCATCACTTTGCATAGAGCCTGCCATTACGCAGCTAAGGAACAATTCCTCTTTAGATCATGCACCCTGTTAACCACATAGAATAAAGGTCTTGAAGACCTAGTCAACTCATCAGTGCAATGCCGACATTTCCAATCAAGGGATCCTACCACAGTTCTTAAAGTAAGTGATCTTAAGTTGACTGAGCATTCTTCGTGCAAATATTTAAGGTATTAAAGGAAATGAATCCTTCCATGTGGCATATTCTACTGGTGGGTGCACATTTCAGATATAGCTGCTAGTCCAGACAATAAATTACGACAGAAAAACTTTATTACGGTTATTTTAAAAAGAAACACTTGTCATCTGGGTTTATTTAAATTTAAGCTATCCACCTCTAAAAAATGATAGTTGTGAAGCACCTGCAGTTTTGAGATGAGTCTGTAAGAACCTACACTTGTACTTTTTTATGACACCAAAAATAAATCTTTCAATGCATCATATATTCATGTACTAATATAACCAATAGTTTTAACATGTGATCTCCATTAATTTTAGTAGTGGCAAATAACAAAGGTATGTGGTCACAGGCAAAATTTGATTCATTGGTTAATTAAAATAAAAATGACGATAAAAAATGAAAATTTAAAAAAGCAAAGAAAATGAAAAACATAGCCCTTGAAATGACGGTTTATGAAACCATGTTCAAAAGAACTTCTGGGGCTCTTGTGTTTAAAATGTCATCATTAAACTTGGGTTTAAAAATTTTGATAAGTCCTTTATTTCTAGACTACCCTCAAAAGTGTATCAGAAAATGTAGAGTTCCCAAGAGATAATGACTCCTTAACCACAACTTTGTTTCAGCAATTCTTCCTCTCCATTGCACTGTCTTCACAATGCCTCTAAAAAGGGCATGCAGAATTCCCACCCTGAGGGTCTGACTGAGCTTTTGAAAAGATAGTAGTCAGGCTGTCTAACTCAAATTCTCATTTCCCCCATAAATTCACCGTGAACCTGAAATGTTAGAATACTGTTATTAGTGCTGAGTTCCCCAGGCTCAGAAATGGCAACCTTGCAATGACAACGTCCATGAGCATCTCTGTGGTGACGCACTTATACATTTTTAATGGGGTCTTTTTCGCTCTCTTCAAAGACTGCAGATTTTAGTTATTAGTCTAAACTTGTTTAGTTACCCTGCTATTAGCTATATATTTTTAATGGCTAGTTATAGATTTTCAAGTCTTTTCAGGACACAAAAATTTTAAATTAGAAACTAGAAAATGTTTTCACATTGCATTAGCAAACTTAATTTTACTCGTAGGTTAAACAGACTGATCAGATTCATTTATCTACATTTTCCCTAATAATATGAAAAAAACATAATAAAAGAAAGAAGACAATCCAAAACAGAGGATAACTTCTTCCTGAGGTAGGGGTGTGTGTGTATGGGTGTTTGTGTGTGTATGTAATATATATGTATACATATGTATACACATATATTCACACATATATAAATATATATAAAAGGCCCATCAATTTTTTTCTGATTATACTGAGTTAATAATAAACAATTTTAATATTGTGAGTAATAGAAACAGGCTAGAGGTTTAAAAAAAATTCCAGATAACAATGAAAGAAAATATATTGCACATAAATAATTGAGAGATGAGTATAATAAGGAGTACATGTTGGTATTCTCAGAGTAGCAAAACATAAAGCTGATTTGCCCTAAAAGTACTATTGAAACTTTCAAAGATGTTCTCTGGCTATAAAAAGTGAAACTGACAAAACTAGATTCAGACATATTGATTTTTACAAATTACTGTCAATACTTGAGTTACATTGAACTTATGCTTGTTACTTATATATAAGCAGTCAGTTAAGTGTGTGATTTGATACCAGAGATGTAAAAACTGCATATATTGAAGGAAAAGTTGCTTTTTAATACTCACTTGCAACAATGCGTCTTCCATCTGCTAGAATCATTTCTCCATTTTCTACTAGAGTTTTTAAAATACAGGTAACATTTGTTGGGGCCTTGTCGGCCTCATCTACCACCAGAACATGACCCAATTTTACTGCTTTAACCTTTGAAGACAGAACATTTATCATAAACAAAAAAATGAAAGCAACTGTTTTTAAGATGTCATCATTCATTGCTTCAGATTTATAAGAGCTGATTTTATTTAAGCTATGGGTATTCCATAACCTACCCATACTTAGGGTAACAACTTGTTACAAAAAAGAAGTCTGCAGCAGAGCTGGCAACAAAATTTATGGATCTCCACCAAAAGCTTCCATAGTTACTAAGCTGTTAACTCTACAGTAATCCTTTATTTCCCTTTAATAGCAGAATTATTCCTATGGTGGTGATGTCCACAACATTTCACACCCCACAGCAGAAGAGATTTAAAACAAGTATAATAAACAAAGAAATTAAAGTGTCATGGGAGTTAAGAGGAGTAAGAGAGAACAGGGTCTGAAAGGGTAGATTAGGTCTCTACTACTAACAACTTGATTGCTAGACCAAGAAATATGTACTTCACTTCATCCATTAAGTAAGGGGATGTAATTAAAGACTTCAAACCTAGATATTACAGGAATGGAGCTTGTAGCTACACTTTAGGACATTTAACCTGGCAGCAGTATGCAGAACAGACTAAAAGGGAATTACCATAATAATTTGGTTAAAAAGAGTTTTGGGGACCTGATTTTAGGGGAGGAGGCATTGGCAAAATGGAAATACAAAACATTAGATTATCTGAAGAGTTTTGCAGAGGTATAATCTACAGTCATGGCAACTGAATAGATGGGAAGAGAGGAAACGAAAAAATAAGCAAGAGTCCTAGGTCTTAGGTGGCTGAGTGAATGGTGACATCATGAAAAGAAAGTAAAAGCCAGGAAAAATTCTTAAAAACATTCTTAGAGAGTGGACAGGAGTAGATACTCAATAAATTTAAATGTAAACCCAGATTATTTTTTTAAATAGTAAGAAATATCTCATAACATAAAATGGACCATATCATAAACTCTCATTGCACATTTTTGGCATAGAATTGTAAGGAAATACAGATTAAGAAACGTGATTCCCTCTACCACAAATATTTTATTCAATATTCTAAAAAAACTAATAAGGATTTTCCTTTTTGGGTAAAAATGAGCTGAATTTAAAAAAGAGAGAGAGAGAAAACGTGTAGTTTCTACCCTCAACTCCAGCCTTCACTCTCTGTTCAGGGAAAGTCAGGCTCAATCTGGGAAAATTCAGGCAGGAAATCCTAAAGACTCCAATCACTGGGGTCTGGACCACAGAGGTTCTCATGATGGCTTATTTGTGCCACTGCTGCCAAGGAGTTGTCACCACAGAGGGACATGCATGACAGGCCAGGATTTCTTTGAGTCTCTTGTGAGAAGATAAGGAATGGATCTTCCCAGCTGCCCAAAACATTGGTCTAATACTTTATTCATTAAAATCATCTTTAAAAACATTCTAGAAGCACTGGCTAATTTCAAACTCTACAGATTTGAAAATGACAGCAATTTTTTTTTTAAATTCTAGAATGGAAAAGAAATCATTGGAGGATTTCTATCATTCCCTAAATCTCTCACTCTGGAGAGAGAAAAACAGAATAAGAAAACACGTTATTTTCCCAATAATTTGCATTTAAATACCCACTCTCCAAATGACATATGAATGAGTACTTTCCAGTTAAGACTGAAATATATTGGAATCTGCGGGAGATTCCCCCCTGGCTGAAATATAACTATCATTCAAAAAAATACAGTTGAAAATATTCATATAATTGAATTACTAACCAACGGTGAGTCTTCATACACAATAAGTCCATCCTTAACAGAAGGCTGAAGAGTAAGGGTTTGCACTGTGGTGTCCCTGAAGTTAAAGCAACACATTTTATAGTTAGCAAGGAAATAAACTGCCGTCTGACCATGAATAAAAAATGCAACACAAGAGCACTTATTTTTTCCTTTTTGTTCTTTATCCTGCTTTTCCCAAAATGAATAAATAGAGCAAATGAAATTCCACTCAGCAACTATCTTGCAGATGTAAATATAAATTACAAGGGTTTGAAAGTTAATCCAGGTTTGCAGATTATCCAGGTTCTTTACTTCTCTTTTTCCTTCCAGTAATTACCTTGTGATCATTTCACTCCTTAAAAACACCTCCTGAAGGTGAAGAGGAGAGATTAAAAATATATATTTGTATTATATATATAATATTTATATTATTTTAAAGTAATTTTGATGATGAGTTTGGTGAAGACTGGCATGGTGACATGGCCAATTAAAGCAAGTCTATGAATTACACAATCTGCCATCATGAGGTATGAAAGCCAGACTCTCACCTCACTCCAGGAACTGTGGGATTTTGAACATTTCTGCTGAGATTAAGGCAGTCCATTTTATTTTCTTAAATCTAACTGTTACTGTTACCTGACCCTCCTTTAGATCAGGATCTTCAAAAGTATTAATAATGAGTTATCTTGATATTATGTGCCTCTTCACATGATGAGATACGAAGTTCACATCACCCATGAATATTCTTGCCAATAACGTGTACTTTAACATAAGCTGCAGGTGATAGGTAGGTCCAGACATTTTTAAGGAGATAAATTTTACATCCTTAACTTGTACATATACTCTATCTTAAAACTAAAAAATCCTACAGCCATCTTGATTATGTCATACAGAGAATTTATTTTTAAAATGTGAGTAGTACTCTTTCTTTACATGAGTTCAAAGTTATCTTTTCAAACTATGCTACCACTTATTCAAAGTAGAATGTGAAGTCACAATTGTTTTGAGTACCTATATGTGTAAGACGCTACTTGGTGTGGGAACTCCAGAATTTAGTGCTATAATATGCTCCTGAAACTTCTACCCAAATGCCAATTTTTACTGCAAACTATTAAAATTTAAAAATGTATATTAGAAAAAAATTAATAAATACCACATGAAAATCACAGAGGAAACTTAAGATATCACTCAAATCATTTTTTGCTTTACCAAAACAAATTTAATCAAAATCAGTTAACTGCTTTGAGAGGCAGTTGTGGGGTAGTGGAAAGAGGACTTTGGAGTCAGACCAATGAGGATTCAAATTCTAGATCTTGCCACTTATTAGCCATATGATCTTGGGTAAGTAATAAAACCCACCCAAGAGGATGGTTGATAGAATACTTGGAAAGCCTCTGGCATATTATATGACAGATAGGAAGAGTGTAATTTCCTATTAGCTTTAGCTACTTCTTATTATTGCTGCTGTTGTGACTGAAAGTTCCTTGGCTGTCTAACTTCTTGATCTTCAGGCTTTTGTCACAGATGCTACCTTCTTGGAAATCCCCTCCTTGACCCTTTTTAGACCAGGTCAGGTGGCCTTGCTGTATGTTCCTTTTGACCCTGGATCATACTATACTGTAGTCCAGTCCTTAACACACTATATTGTACGTGCTTATTTTAACATCATTCTACAGAGACTGTAAGATTTCAGAGCTTGTCCCTCATCCTGTCTCCAGCATCTAATAGATGTCTGGCTTACAAGATGAATTCAACAAATATTTGTTGAATAAATGAATGCATAAATGAGTGAAATGAACAAAAATGCTAAAAGTTAAAAAATCAACACTGTAGCTGATAATGCAACATATAGTATGTGGACTTCCAAATTTATTGGATCATGGAACTCTTTTTTTTTTTTTAACAGAGAATCTGGAACTACATAATCCAACTTTAGTAAATGTTGGGTTAGATTAAGGTTGGTCAACCTTAGACCTAAGGGTCCTCTTAGAGGTAAGGAATCTTCCTTACTCATTTATAAGTGTGTATCAGAAAAGTACAGTCTGCTGAGAAGTACACTTGGAGTTGACTAGTCAAGGGACTGAGGGAGAGATGGTTTATGTCCATCATGAACTCCAACTGAGCTGAATTTAGACTTACTATTGTAGTAGGTAATTCCCCAGGGGTCTACCCTATTGCTATTCTTGACCCCTATTCCAAGCTCCCAATCCCATGATCCTAGCTCTCATGGACCTGGTGCCTGTCCCTGGGATCTACTGC
The DNA here is from genome assembly GCF_041296235.1 of Equus asinus. Classification (NCBI taxonomy): domain Eukaryota; kingdom Metazoa; phylum Chordata; class Mammalia; order Perissodactyla; family Equidae; genus Equus; species Equus asinus. The sequence continues at coordinate 32,457,973 of NC_091800.1, read as the reverse complement.
TTCCTATGGTCTTAGTACTACACTTTACAAGGAATCCAATATTATTCTTTAATCTTTGCTAAAATTCAAATTAAAATGTGTCTAAAATAAAGCCTTGGGGGATCTTAGGAAAAGTGAAAATATATTGTGACAATTCATTTGCACTTATCAACTTTAACATGAATAAAATGTTTCTTATGCAATACTATGATATATAGTCATATATCTATTTCTTGTATTCTTGGGTCTTACAAGTTTATTGTAAGACATACTTTATCCTATCTTCTGTTAAAAAATTAATTTTTAGAGTTTAAACAAATCATGAAAAGAGTTTATTCTCACGAATTCAGTGTTAATATTCTTGCAATACAGAACGGGGTGGGTGAGGAAGAGAAAAAGATGTGATCACACAGATTTCTATAGCAATATAAAGAATTTCTCACCTCAGCTGTCACATATTTAATGGGCAACAACATGACACCTTCCAGCACCAAAATGGAAAAAGGAATTCTTGTATCATTGTCAGTAGAAAGGAAATTCAGTTGTCATCTTAATAATTATAGTGCTTCACAGCAGATTAAGAACAGGAAATTCAAGCTGAATTTCAACTTTAAAAAGACAAATGAAATTGCTCTATAACACTTGAATTCTGATAGCACACAACTTTTCAAGTTAGATTTCTCAAAAGATTTGTGTGCTGTAAAGAAAAACCATAGGTTTGAGGGAATAAGCACAAATGATATGATTTCCAAAAGGGCCTACAAATGAGGATAAATACAAATGGGCATCAGAGATTTCAGTGGAGTAGTCTGCGAGAAAGAGGAATTTATAGGATAAAGTGGTTTTGTTCTGCTCTTATTAATGATTCTTTTGTCTTATATATCAAAGGAAAAGCAAAGGCTTACTAGCCTTTGTAAAGCCTGTGTAAAAGCCTATGTAAAATGATATTAAATTAAAAAAAAAGAGTTGGCTTATATTTCAGTAAGTTTCCCTGAATATATAAAAGTAGAAAACAATCCACTATCTTCTACATAGTACTTATTACAATAAGAAAAAAGCTTATTTTTCAAGATATTTATATTATAAACTTCAACTTAGTAAGTGATAAGGTAACTGCTACTATCACAGGTAGCATATACACTGACTCTTAAGGACAAGATAATGATTCTTTTTCAGAGGGTATTTGATTAAAATCACTGATCTATATTTATGAGCATCTTGGGTCAAAAGATATTAATTCTCCACACAAATAAGCAATGACCCTAAGAGAATATTTTATTTGCTACAATTTCAATTCTAATTTGTTCTTCTCAAGAACAGCTTTGAAATAGAAGCTTATAAAAGTTAAAATAAAGTCAACAATTTCAATAATACTGGGGAGAAGAAAAGTTAAAACACAACTTAGTCACATTTCCTTAGCCTAAGGATTAGTGAAGAGATGGCTTTCCAGTACATAACAGTTACCAGCAATGCTTCATGAATTAATTAGAATGTTCAGCTAATTGTTGACATTTATGTTAGCACCAATTGTTCTCACTTCATACTATCTTACAAACTAAAGCTGTCTATCAATTAAAGCCTCTGTTGATTAAGGGGTTGCTCAAAGAAATATGCTGCTAAACTCTACTCTTCTTTTAACACTGTGATCTTAAAGTTTTTTTTAATTGAAGTTATTAATGTTTCGACAGTAATTTAAAATAATTCCTCATGCAATAAAAGTAATTAGATTCTATGAAGACCAGGTTTTTGTCAAAATAAGGAAAGAAAATTGGCCTCTAGAGAGCAAGCACAATCTGTTCTGAAGTGTTGTTTGTAAAAGTACATTAAGCTAATATCCTCTAATTTATTGAGAAGCAAAAGATCTCAAAATAGTGATGTTTATTTTGAGGATAATATTTTAGTGAGTTGTATTTAAATTGGTTTATGGTTAGCTTTCTTTTAGAAAAATAATAAACATAAGAGTGAAGGAAGAAAGAAGACATACAAGAGTTTCAAATAGCTAACAAAAATCTCTAACTTTAAGTCTTTAAAACAAAAATGGCTATAGGAATAGTCCACTCATTAACATAAGCTAAACACAAGAAAGGAAAGATAGAATATGGCACATAAGAGGCACTTTACAAATATTTGCTTAATATTTTAAAAAGATGGATGATTATGAAAACAGAATTAAATTAATTTTTGCCAATAAGTATAAGCACATTACTGAGAAGTAAATGCTGTCAAAAGACATTTTCACGTGAAGAAGGTTCATGGCATCATCAAGAATATAATTTCCACAAGACTGATTTAAAAATAAGTTAATGAAATAAAGCAAGGAACACTAATAAAACAGAGAGCGGTACTTAGACACAGATAATGCAAACAAATTTAAGAATTAATCAACATTCACAAACATTCTGGGCTCTCTGCTAAATAACAGCATATCACCTTCCCACCCTTGCTTATAAAAGGCAAATTTACTTCGTCATGTTTGGAAATAAAGTTCCCTAGGCCCTCAAAAAAAGAAGTTATTATTATAAGCAGCTTTGCCATCTAACATAAAAAAAGGAAGACACAAATTAGCTATGATTACTGCAGTTTTAGTTAAAAACCAGCACTGGACTAAATCTGAGTCCTCTTAGTTTGGTCAATCACTTAACCCCTTAAAGTCCAAGATTACTCATCTCCACAGAGGGAACTAAAATAAAACATCTGAGGGAATATAGTAGAGTAAAAACTAAGATAAAAGTGGAGGGAGAAATAGTATTATTATATGTGCTTTGAAGGAAAATTCCTTTTAGTAAGATAAGCAAAATATTATTTCTGCCCAAGTGACTGAAAAGACTCCAGCTCTTAAAACAGTTGTTTTGGAGGACAAATAGTTTATTTAGTAGTCAATCACTCATCACTAATATGTCCAGATGCAAAAAATCCTAACAAACCATAAAAGGAAGGAAGACATTAGGAGGATAATATTTATGGAAGGAAGTCTACTGTGACGCAACACTCTGTGCTTCAGAGGCAGCTTCTAGCTGGGAGCAGCAGGTAGAAAATAGCCACAGCAAGACAGTCATTTGATGGAAGCTAAACATTTCAGAACATGCTTAGTTTTCAAAACCTACTTACCCTTCTCACCACATCTCCTAGTAACATATTAGCACTATTTAAAAAGAAATTCCTCCAATATTCAAAGCCATGCTGAAAAAGTCTGTTAGCAAACTCTTAAAGTTTTGTAAGTCATCTAGTCTTTAAAAACAAATCTAGTAAAATGGTATATTAAAAAGTTGGATCTTTTATTTTTATTCTGAAAACTAGCTTTCTGGCTTGGTAAATTTTAGGGACTCAAAATGACCTAATTTCTTCGTAGGAACTTCATTTCCCTTTTCCAGACAAAAAAGAAAAACGGTATGCAGGTCCCTTATTTCTCCTGTCATTAAAAAATGCATTTTCTAATCAGTTTTTTAAAAGGACTAGAAGAATGAAATGCAGGGTAAAAAGAAAACTGAATGAGTCTGCAAAGATGCACACACACATAAAACCAGAGGGTGAGACTGGGGAATATACCAGATAAATTTACCAGAAAATAGAGTATTTAGTAATTTATATATTTTAAAAGCCTCATTAATTGGGTAACAACATAAAAGTGTGATAGAGTAAAAAAAATGTGATCATTTTTTCATATCAGGACTTTCCATAATCTTTCATTCAATAAACATTTATTGCACATTTACTAATGGGCATTGCTTAAGATGCTGAAGTATCTGTGAAGAAAACAGGTAAAACTTCCCTCCCTTGATGAAGTTAAATTCATAATATAGTTAAGTGAACTTATCTTACCTTACCATGCCAATAATGTACCATACTAATAAAGTAGTTCATACTAGATCTTGCATGAGGTAAAATATCAAAAGATATTTTACCACAGGCAATTCAAAATAAAGTTAAAATAAATATTTGCAATCGCTAAGACAAAGGACAAACAGCCCACTGCTATTTAAGTCCATCAGGAGACTTAAGCCCCCAGTTCTCCATGAAGCTGGTTAGGCATGTGTCTTTGATTAATAACCCAAAATACATTTTTTGTGTAATACTTATTGCCTAAAACTTACTATGCAAGTTGCATTTAAATATATCATGATATTACTTGATATACTATAATCTATGAATTATTTTATCTGCATTTTTTTCCTGCTTCTTTTGTTTTTCTCCCCAAGTACCCCCAATACACAGTTGTGTATTTTAGTTGTGGGTCTTTCTAGTTGTGGCATGTGGGATGCCGCCTCAGCATGGCCTGATGAGCAGTGCCATGTCTGTGCCCAGGATCCAAACCGGCGAAACCCTGGGCCACTGAAGCGGAGTGTGAGACTTAACCACTCAGCCACGGGGCCGGCCCCTTTATCTTCATTTCTGGTTGTTCATCAACTGGAGGAAATTTCCAATGTTCTGGTTTTAAATTTATCACACTTTAACCAGTTGAGTCAAACAGAAAGTATAAAAATAAGCATTATATTTGGGGAAACGAAATCTATATTTAAGTTTTCCATAATTTACCTCTTTTATTAAGTTTTTATGATAGATTTTCTTAAAAGAAGACACTAGTGCATCATAAGAAGAACAATATATATTGCTTTTAGCAGCAAAAGTTCAAAGAGTTTGTTTCAGCCCCAGCCTGTTTTCCAGTATCATTTTAATGGCAGAGGAGAAGGAACAAACACCTCTGAGGAACTAAGAGGGCAGAAGACCAGCACAGGCCCCTAAGCATGTTTCTTTATCATCTTAAGATTTATCCTAAAATTTGACGGAGACTTTGAACTCTATTCCATAATACATCTAGTTGTTTCAGTACAAAAATGTTTACCATACTATTAGGAAAACAGCAATAAGGAGCTGTTGTCCTGAGCCAACACCTTCAGGAAACTGGGTTGAGCTGAAGACAGCTCACGCTGCACAGCAAGTTCAGCATCTGGCTGCTTTTTCCCTTCTGCTATCTAACATTTCTTGAACCCCAAATTAAATAAATGAGTGGTCATAAATGGCAATCATTTTTTTTACTGCTTTATGAACTATGTCAGGAGAATCACTGTGGAAAGCCTCTAGAATGATGCCAAAAAGACAGTACGTGTGGCATTTTCTGACTTCTGCTGGTGGGCATTTCAAGAACTACATCCTAATAAGTACCAAATAGTTTATACCACCTTGGGACTGAAAAGTTCTCTCACCTCCTGGGCAAGTTCTTCTACTCTTTCAGGACAAATATGAGGGTGTGGTTCATTTGTCCTGTTCTCTCATTTTAGTTTAGGTATTATTCTTATTTATTGAAGCTTAGTCAGAAGATCTCTAAAACCACACCCAAAACAAAAAAAGTATTTAATACATAGATAAAACTTAAAAAAATAAAAAAACACTTTATAGAGGCAAAAGACCAGAAATAGGCTACTGTTCACCAGTGCTACTCAAATGTCACCCTTCTCAGGGAGGCTTCCCTGGTGAACCTATTAAAAATGGTCACCCCTACTCCAGCCCCCTTCCTGCTTTATTTTTCCCCATGGCACTTACTATAATTTACTTTACCTTTTAATTTTAATTTTTAATTTTAATTTTTAAAAATTTTTTAAAAATTTAACTTTTAATTTTAATTTAAATTATCTAATTTAATTTAATAACTATAACATGCTTCAATTATCCTGTTCTCTCTCTCTCTCACCAGCACCTAGAATACAAACATGAAGGTTGGAGTTTTTATCTCTTTTGTTCCTGATGTAATCACTCACGTTTAGAAAAGCAACCAGTATATAAAGGTATTCAATGTTTGTTGAAATGGATGATTCCAATCAGCTATTTCAGTCACGTACCCTGAGGCTGGACTGAGTTATCGGAAGTTCCTTAGGTTCTGTGCATACTTGTGTATACTTTTTCTGGAAAGTTTTTTCTTCCCTTCTCCTTTCTTTGCCTAACAAACAGTTAAGGTCCATTCCTTAAAGGCTCAGTTCAAGTGCCGCCTCCTCTTTGAAGCATTCCTCATTTCTCACTTCTGTCTTCTCAGTTGAACTAACTATTCCATAGAAAGTACTTTATACTCAAGAAATTTTTTAGTTTTCATATAACTGTCCTCTCACAAGGCATACCATCTATAGACAAGGGGACATCATCTTTCTTATATGCCTAGTGCCTGTCACTGTGCCTCACACCTTCTAGGCATGCAATAGATTTTTGCCCAAGGAATAAATGAATGAATGAGTGTATTAAGCAAATTTTGTGTACTTCCAATGTGGAAAGCAGATTATTAGGCATGAAGGGTTATTAAAACGAATAACTCAGAGATCCTGCTCTCAAGAAGCTCACATGACAGAGAGATAGATATAGGACAATTAAATATAATTCATGTCAGAATGCAATAAGAGCTATAATAGAAATTAAATAAAAATTCAGTGAGGATAAAGGAGAGGCAATTAATTCTGACTGAAGAGAACAGGGTGTGGTGACTGAATATGATTTCAACTGGCAAGGACGGGTAAAAGGTGCTTCCAGGCAGAGGAACAGACAAACAAGTAGAAGTTTGCACATGCAAGAGAAGTTTGAGGGAACACCAAGTATGTCTAGAACACAGTTGCGTGGAGTGAAGCAGAGCGGAACAGGTAGAGTGAGTCAGAATGTACTGTTTCCTTAAGTATCATGCTGAAGAGTCTGTCTTTCATATCATGGAATGGAGGACCAATCATCCATCCTTTGCAGAGAGAGGACTCTCTAAACGGATGTCTTGAAGATGGATGGGAAGGAAGAGATACTACATTTATTCATCTGTTTACCAAATGTTTATTGAACATTCACCATGCTCCAGAAATAATGCTGAAGAAGGCAGTTCAAAGACACATCCCTGCCCGTAGGGAGAGCTCACTGTCTAGAAGGGGAGAGAAAGGTGGGAACACGTAATTGTGACAAAGAATGACATGAACAACAGCAGAGCCTGTTCTAGGTCAGTGGCTCTAGCTCTAAATGTACTATCAATAAAAGGTTTTTTTTTGAGAAAATACATTCTAAAATATACAAAAATAGAAACAAAAAGGGGGCTGTCCCCGTGGCCGAGTGGTTGAGTTTGTGTGCTCCGCTGCAGGCAGCCCAGTGTTTCGTTGGTTTGAATCCTGGGCGCGGACATGGCACTGCTCATCAAATCACGCTGAGGCAGCGTCCCACATGCCACAACTAGAAGGACCCACAACGAAGAATATACAACTATGTACCGGGGGGCTTTGGGGAGAAAAAGGAAAAAAATAAATAAATAAAATCTAAAAAAAAAATAAAAAAATAAAAACAAAAAACAAACTAAAAGTGAAAAACACCTTAAAAGTACTTTTAGATTTTATCTGTTAATAATACAAAGAAGTTTTTGATCTCCTTAAAAACTAAAGAAGGATATCTTGTAGAGAATAATGTGATTGATACACTTTATTATTTGTGTAACTTAAAGGTCTAATTCTAAATTCAGTTTATTTTGATACTTGTTTTAACAGCTATTATAACTGAAAAAGAGCTCATGAAGACACGCAGATCCACAGAGAAGGACAACACTGAGTGCTCTCCCTACAGTTCAACATGCATTTTTCAACCTCATTTATGAAACATACAAAGGTTTTTGTTACAATTAGGTTTGGGAATTTCTCTCTTTCCTGATGTCAATCCGTGGTTTTGCAAACTAACTGGACAGTGCCACATTTTATATTTTGAAAAAATGGGTCCCTGAAACTCTTCATTTATAAAATTTTTAAAGATGTGAGGAAATTATATTTCAAATTGTTTTAGTGTGCAGATATGAGATATTTTAGGAATGTATGATCAATATTTCAGTACTTCTGACACCAAATGTGTGGGTTTTCCACACCAAACAATTCTCTAATTTTCTGCAGACACCAAATGGGTGTCCCACAAGTCAATTCAATTCTAACACTAACTACTCGGCAGAGTTAGCCCACACCCCACAGGTTAAGGGCTCTGTTTTACAAGACTGCCCCCACTTTAAACACGAATTGCAAGTCTCAGGCCTCCCATCCTTCTAACGGACCAGTTATAAATCAGGGGTTCTCATGATCCCTTCCTCAGGTTCCATAATTTGCTAGAACAACTCACAGAACTCAGGAAGGCACTTTATTTACTACTACCAGTTTATTATAAAGGATAGAACTCAGGAACTGCCAAATGTTGAAACGCATGGGGCAAGTTACGGAGGGGGAGGGGGAATGTGCGTAGTGCTTCCATGCTCTCTCTGGGTGCACCACCCTCCCAGCACCTCAGTGTGTTCACCAAACTGGAAGCTCTCCAACGCCACTGTTTAGAATTTTTATAGACGTTCTATTAGGTAGGCATGCTTGATTAAATCATTGGCCACTGGTGATTAACTTAATCTTCAGGGCCTCTCCTCTCTTCCCCAGAGGTGGGAAGATGGGGTTGAAAGTTCCGACCCTCTAATCACATGGCTGGTTTCTCTGGCAACCTGTCCCCATTCTGAAGCTATCTGGGAACCTAGAGTCACCTCATTAGCATACAAAAAGACTCTCTAATCACTCCAGAGACTCCAAGGGCCTTAGAACTGGGGACCAAGATGAAATATTACAACAAAAGATACCCATACCACTCAGGAAATTACAATGGTTTTAGAAGCTCTTGTGTCAGGAACAAGGACAAAGACCAAATATATATTTCATATTATCACAATATCACACAGTGACACACATTATTTTCAGCCATAAAAACACAATTAAAATAGTTACAAACATCTGATTTAAAAATACTCTCTCCAGAGATTTTTCAAGGAGTTATTTTCCCTTTTACTGCTAAAGCATGATCTTTATTTTGAAGGATCAGATTAAATGTTGCCTTTTAACTTTTAAAATATCTCTTATGTAGCATCTCTCTGACAGCCATTTAACACACAGACAGATCAACATATTTTGAACTCGATTTTCTAAAAAACAAATGTGTAGGTTTGGCAGATCTTTTAAATACAGTGAGATTACAAGTAAGACTGTGCAGTATAAAAAGATTTTCATGGTCAGTTCCTATCTTATTACAAAATACTGCAATAATTCTCGCTTTATTTTAAAGGTCTGTTTTTTATGTGATATATCAAACTGGTGACATCCTGTAGTGCTTTGTACAAATCTACTTTCAACTTCTTTGTAGCAATGCTCTGTTTTCAATCATTATGTAGTAAATACATTTCATGTGTAGCGTCCTCTGTAACCTTACTCCAGAGAAATTTCTCTATTCAATCAAATCAGATGCTCCATCACTGGTTATACTTATAAAATTTTCTGCCAATTTGATGTTATTTCTTTATGTTTACATTATTAATCCTATTTTCAATCCCGAGATCCTTTTCAAGAATCTTTTAAACAACTGTCCATTATACAAGGGCTAGCTTAGTTAAAACTAGGTAACATAACCAGTAAATCTACTAAACTGGGCACAGGTAAACTGTTAAGTGTTGTCATATTAAACAATCAAATAAATACCCAAGAGCACCATTGTCATTCTATTGTAATATGAACTCCCACAATTCTCTCTGCATACTTCCCATATCACATCTGACAAACTGAACAAATAAGGGTTCCAGTGTCAATCTGTATACTAAACATCAGTAATGCTTATTTCATATTTTAAAGATCAAAACAAACATAAATTCTAACATCTTCCCATGTCCCAGCGGATGGTTCTGAACCCCTTGGTATGTGCTCCCTACTTTAAAAAACATTTTGTACTAATGTTGTCACAAACAAAAGAAACAACATCTGCCTGTGAGGGAAAAGGTGAAGGAAGGGTCTAAGAAATTTTCCCGGAAGAAAAGGCTTTGATCTGCATTTTGAAGAAAAAGTAAGAGTTTTCCAGGTAGACTTGATAGGGATGGGCATTCCAGACTGTAAGAGCTGTATGTGGCAAGTTATGGTGTCATGAATATGCACCACAGGCAGTTCATATAGCTTAAGCCTCAGTATGTAGGAGAGAAAGGTTGAAAGTAAGACTAGAGAAACAAATGGGGCTCAGACTAAGGAGTGTGGACTTGATGCTGTTGGCAATGGGAGTCACTGAACAGTTGCAGTAAGTAAGTGGTCAACTTTATTGGTTGAAACAACACAAGGCATGGGAAGGACAGACTGGAGGCTAAGTTCTTAACCAGGAGGCTACTACAATAGCCCAGGCAAGAGAAAATGAGGAACGGAATTATGGCTCAGAGGAGCGGGGAGATATTATATCTATTACAAGGATGGAAAGGACTTGGTTACAACTCTAGAGTGCAGGAGAAGAAACTATTGTAACAGTCCAGGCAGGGCCAGTGACTGTGGGAAAGGAAAAGCGGAAAATATACAGGAGACTTTGAAAAATGTAGACACGATTTTGTAATGACTGGCTGTCAAGATGAAGGACAGGGAAAGAGAAAAGGTATACCAACTAGAGACCAGGTTACTGGATACAGGATTCTATAAGCTCAGAGAGGAAACATCCATTCTTTCCTTTTCCAATCACATAATCGGCATTGCTTTACTGATACCCACCATGAACCAGGTATAGAAAAGATGCTGGAGGACATTTAAAAAGGAAAAGTTGGTATGAAGACGTGGATATTTCAGATTTGAGATGCCTCAGAGATCTATATGAGGATATTTTTTAAAGAAAAATGCAGTCCCAAAGCTAGAAAAGAGGAAGGGGCTGAAGGTGTGGCACTCATCTACATATGGATAGGAGACAATACAGACTCATAGAGAAGAGATTTAATTGTAACTGAGTCCCTACCATGTACCAGGCACTGTTCTAGATACATGTGACATAAGCCATTTATTTCATCCTTACAACAACCTTATGATGAAATTTGGGCTCAGAGTGATTACCTAAACTCATGCTTTCTTTTACAATTTTGAAGCTTCTGTTTTATTTTAGCCCAGTTTTGTAATAAATAGTTTATGCTTTTTGACGTGACGCATTCCTAAAAACCATGTCTTAAAACCTACCAACACCACTGACCAGATGTAGCATTACTGTCATCTGATCGCTACCAACAGAAACCAGTAAATAAATATCAGCAACACTGTTTAAGTAATACAGCAGCAGAATTTAAGTCCTCAATGGAAAATGATATTCAATTGTATACAATTACCACTGAGAGTTGGTAAAAAAAAAAAAATCACATTCAGAGTGTACCTGTTGTTTAATAGAAAAGATATCTTTGTTATAACAGATTGAAAAGCCTGCAGTGCTACCCCTGCTTTATTCAGTTTCATTTAGCTGAAGGCTCAGCCCTGCTCAGTTACTGACTTCCTATTCTAATCAAGGAATGAGATACATGACCCATTAGTCTTGCTCAAAGAAGTTATAAAGCTCATATTTGGGGATTTATAACAAGAATCATATCTTCTGCCTCTGTTCCTTCCATTTCCTGATTATCACACCAATATCAGCATCCCTCGTAACCTTATTCTCCCTAACCCTATTCCACCAGGGTCAGACCCTAGCTAGGCCTGGTAGCTTCAGCTGTTGGCTAGAGTCTTATTCCAAACTGTCACTAGCCCAAGTTCTCACAACCCTCTAGTCACTGTAGTCTGTTATCTTTTACGGATCTATCCTACACTGGGTCAATTCATCCACTGAGTCTCTAGAACAGACAAAGCTGCTGAAATGCTAGAATGTCTTTCTTGCTGCAATCCCATCGCAATTATGAAGACAGTCATTGCTGCCAAACTTGTCAATGTTTCTGAGTTCTACTCCTCAAGTAGTCTCCCATTTACTCCCTATCACATTGCCCTTTAAAAATTTTTATATCATTTCCATCATAGCATTGATATTTTCCTGTTTATTGAACTATTTGTTTGTTGCATATCTTCTCATCACTACTAGAAAGAAAGCTTCATGATAGCAGTGACTATGTCTGTCTTGTTCATCTCGGTATTCTCAAGGTCTACAACAGTGCTAGGGACTGTACTTAATAGGAGCTCAATAGAAGTTTGTTGTTGGTACCCTACCCATATCTCCTTTACCACAAAATGCACCCATCCCCCAGCTGCTGCAGTACTGACTTCTGAGCACTCACAGTCACACCTGTCTACAAAAAACTACCTTCCACCAATGGGGAGCTACCTTGCCCAGAAATGCCTGGGAGGTTAGAGCTCCCCCCTTACCCCTCTCCTAGAGAGTGGCCCTTAACCAATGACTTACTGATATGGGAAGAAAAAAGCCTGGCCCCCTTGCTTCCAGAGGGGATAATGGAGTAGTGGCGTTATTGCTCTAGAGCTCCCTGCAAAAAGGCTAAGGCCAAACTTCAACTAAAACCACCTCTTTTCCATAGCCTTATCCTGACTCCTTCACTTCCCTACAAGTTTCACCTAAAATCACTTACACAAACATTTCCATCTCTCACTCTGCTTCTAGGGTCCCAACCTAGAAATCTGTTGATTGTTTGAATGAATGAAGTTAAATGTAGAAACGATTCTTAGATTTTCCAGCAATGCTCTTAATTCTTCTTGCACAAAACATTACATCTAGATCTCAGTTAGTAGAAATTACTTAACGGAGTTGTGAACTGAGCAATTCCTTTAAGATACAAATCTACTTTCTAAATTTAAGCACCTCATGCCGTCCTCTTCTGCTCATGTTGTTATTATCTGAAAAGTCTGGCTACAGCACTATCTGTCTTACTTCTAAGAAATAGCACTTTATAAAACTCAACAAAAAACATTTTAGATTTTGATGAATAAAAAGATGGTTGGGAAGTATATGGCACTGGTACATGATACTTCTTCACTCTATCTGCTTACCTAAGGATGCTATAAGAAATCTGCAGTTGATGCTGACAGGAGAGGCCCAGAGGGAGCAGGTTTAAACGGCTGGGATGTGATGTTAAGCATGTTAAGATAATCCGATATTGAAACAATTGCAAAGTTGAGTTTATTTTTACTACAACTAAGGATTAAAACTTTTTCTAATCCCTCCTCCCATCAGAGTATCATTGATTTTATAATGGAAGTCGGTGTGAAATAATAATTTTCTTAACAAAAATTTGCTTTACAAGTTAAACAAAAACCACAAAGGACTGGAAGGTTATAAGCTAAATTGATGATAGAGATTGACTTGAAGAAGAGGAGATGAAATTGGAAGCGTTGGTTAAAGGGGACTTTAGCTATAACTACAGTGTTTTATTTCTGCAAAAGGAAGACTGGAATTAAATTTGAAAAAATATTAACAGTTGTTAAATGTGATAAATTTGGGTATGTGTTATATATTTTTACTTACTTTTTTTTTGATTTTTAGAGTTTTTCTCAAACTAAAAAAGCACATAAGGCTTGAGAGGAATGCGGCTATTCTCTAGTGGCAAGGGATATAAGAAACTAGGAAAAAATACACACTGCATCAGTGGTTCTCAAGCTTTTTAAGTTTGTGAATTAGAAAATAAAAATAATAAGAATCTCATAGAATTCTTCTCATTTCCAGTCTTCTCTTCCAAAACAGCTGAGAGCATGCTGCTTGCTGGTATCTCCAGTTTTAGGAGTCTGCCTGCAGCTCTGACTCATGAACCTCTATAACCCACAACTATTCAGTGGGTGCACCGAAAGAACTGAAGCGGTGTCGGTCTGGGAAGAACAGCACATAAAAGACCACAAAGAATTAGTGTGGGTTATGTTTTTATGAATTACCTGGGTGACAAAACAGAAAACAGAGCTATTAAATGTACTGATGACACACCTCAGGGAAGATGTGATTAAGGGTCAAAGTGGTTTAATAATCTAGAAAAGTGATCAAGAAAGCAGAAAATGAAATTTAATAGCATATTACTATTGGAAAAATGGGAAAAATATGGATTAACTGGGCAAAGGAAAGAACTTGGGATCAAGCTGAGCAATGATTAGAAATATAATGCTAGAATTTAAAAAATCAAGATATTATACATATACTGAAGAATAGAATGTCAGAATTGGTTGACCAACAGTCTTACCACATGGCTAGCATCCTAGTGAGATACTTATGAAAGTCCTATCATCACTAAAATACTACTCAATCAGCACAACAAAGTTAAGCAGCAGCACAGTGCAGTGGTTAGAGCACAGGGTTGAAGCCAGCTATGTGACCTCAGCCAAGTCATTTAACCTCTCTGTGCCTCAGTGTTCTCATCTGCAAAACAGAGATGGTAAGGGTACTGATCTCACAGAGTTGTAGTAAGCAGAAATAAGCTACAATCTGAAAACAGTTTAAACAGTGCCTGCTACAGAGTAGCTGCTATGAACATGTTTGTTCATAAAGAAACAAAAATAATACAGGAACTTAAATGGATTTGGAGATCATCCAGAGAAGTGTCAAAAATATTACAAACCTAAAGATCTACACCAAAAATTTAGAGATACTAGCAAAATTCATTTTGTAAAAAAGAGGTAGCAGAAGGCATTCTTAGTGGGAAAACTACTGTTCAACTGCTGATAAAAATGTTCTAAAATAGCTTTTTCAAATTTTTAATGGGGAAGATGAGAAGAGTACCCCAGAGGTTTTGTGGAGCAGTTGACATCTGGCATGAATCCAGTTTTCTATTGCTCTTATCAGTGCTAAGAATGTCTTGATGGCTCAATAATATTTTTTCCACAAGACTTCAGAAAAGCTTTTAGTTTTTCTATTTCCTACCAATATATCTATTTGCCCTCTGGGACTTTGTGAACTTCAAAATTTATAGTGTCACATTCAGTTTTCTTTAGCCTGAGGAAAGCCTTGTATGTTGAATTATGCTGTGCTTTTTAAATCATGTCATCATTCACTCCAGGATATTTGATTTGAAGAGGGTCAATGCTACAGTTTTACAGTTCACTTTATCTCATTTGATTTCACAAAGAAAAAATATATAAAAATATGAAGGAGGTAAAGCAAATGTTTTAACAATAACCATGCACAATGCAGTATTTTAACCATCTCAGGGGTTACAGCACTTATACAATGCAGTCACAGGTCTAATATACATGTAGATAAGGGACCTTACTCAATTCTGAAACAACCAGCCCTGTCTCTAGGCAGGCACGGCTGATCACAGGGGAGCTTGAGTTGGAAGGCCCAGATGGAATTAGCACATATCAAGTCGTTTCAACAAATATTTGTGTGCACTGGGAACAACACAAAGTACGTGCCTCATGATTGGTAGACTATAAATAAGGTCGTTACTCTTCTTTTTTCCCCTCACTCTCCATATAGTTATCAAGGCTTCTAAAATTAGCCAATTAAACTTATTTCAATATGTCCCTTCTTTCCATTCTCATTGCTCATACAGTAGCCCCCTTTAACTGTGGTTTGGCTTTCTGTGGCTTCAGTTAACTGAGGTCAACTGCGGTCGAAAATATTAAACGGAAGATTCCAGAAATAAACAATTCATAAGTTTTACATTGCCTACATTATACACCTCACTTCAACTCATCACATGGGCACTGTATCATCTCACATCACGAGAAGGGTGAGTACAGTACAATAAGATATTTTGAGAGAGAGAGAACACTTTCACATAACTTTTATTACAGTGTATTGTTATAATTGTTCTGTTTTTACTATTAGTTATTATTGTTAATCTCTTACTGTGCCTAGTTTATAAATTAAACTTTATCATAGGTATGTATGTATGTAAAGGAAAAAATATAGTTATTTGTATAGGGTTCAGTACTATCCATGGTTTCAGGCATCCACTGGGCGTCTTGGAACATATCCCCTATGATAAGGGGAGCTACTGTATGTTTGTTCAGCCTCAACTATTTTATCTGGGTTACTAAAATCTCCTCCTAGTGTTCTCTGTGAGTCAAGTCTCATCTGACTCTGATCCACCCACAGACCATGGTGATAATGATCTTTCTTACTTTAACTCCATCACATTGCATTCAGGATAAAATCCAACCTCAGCAGGGCCTCTGAAGTCCCCACAAGGCCCACATCTTCCTTTTGTCATCACCTCTTGCACCTACACCCATATATCCCATGCTACACCAAGTCGCCTCTCACTTCCTGGTTTTTAGATAGCTTGTTTTCAATAACCATAATGCCACTTTCTCTGTTCTCCACTTAGAAAACTCCTACTTATCCCTTAAGACTCAGTCTCGAGTGCCACCTTCGCCAGACACCTTCCACTGTATCATATGCATATACTCAGAGGGTTGGGTACCTTTCCTCAAGATTCCCACAGAACCTGCACTTGCCTCTTTCATAGCTTATATACAAGAGCGTATTATAAACATTGATGTATTCTCACCTACTGACAAGCAAGCAAGCACATCTAGTTTAAGATCAATATCAATCTATCCATCATCAGTGTTTAAAACACTCACCGGCAAATAACAGGAAACTAATAAATACAGATTAGATGAATGAATTAATATATAAGGAATAAACCAGACTCCCGCCCTCAAAAAGTTTCCTATTAAGTTAGGGAGGCATGACTGGGGAAAGGGAAGGGAATGGAAATGAGATATAGAAATTAACTAAAAAAAAAAGAAAAGAAATTAACTATAATTCAAATCAGAGTGAGATAAGAAAGTGGGGTATGTGGCAAGAAACTAATATTTATTAGTTTGCCTAAATATTTAGGTGTCTAAAATGTACCAGACATTGTGGTTTGTCCTTTGCATATATTCTCCCATCTAATTTTCATAATCATCCTGCAAAATATTATTATCTCAATTCGATAATTAGGGAACTTAGGAAAGGAAATCAGGACTCAAAGAGTTCAAGGCCACACAAAAGTTAACGGCGAAGAAACAAGTTGATCTCTAAAATCCATGTTCTTTCTCTTGCAATGGTACAAATTCAGTCCTACAGAATTTCAGAGGAAGGAACAGTTACACCCAGAATGACAAATCAGAAAAAGTTCCATGCAACGATGGACAAAATGTTGAACGATTAGAGAAGAAAAAGAGATTTTAGATGGAGGAATAAAGACAGGAATGGATACAAGTCCAAAACTTGTGAGAAGGGCAGAGAATGGTCCAGTCTGGAGTCAGTTGGGCATAAATGAGGAAAATCCCACTGGAAGAGAAATGTGGGACTATACTGGGGGACCTCAGAAGTCTATATTTACAATGGGCACCACTACTAGAAAAATAATCAACAGCACAGGTCATGCTAATGATTGGACCTGCGCCATCATCTTCATATATGGAGGGTAGTAAATAAAAAAAAAACCTGGTAACATAAGTATTTCAAAGCCTTAAGGTAACTCTGATTATAATACAGTAGTCCACTTTTATCCAAGGAGGAAATACAGCTACAGGGGTTGACATATCAAGTGTCCTCTTTAACATCAAATTAACATAACATTGTGGAAAAACAAGTAAATAGATGCACTTCACAAATATGAGCCATGTAGTCCCTTCTGTTTGAAATATATACCACAAAAGTAATTATACCCATTAATCTTTTAAATTACCAAACTCATACTTTTAGAACAACATCTTGATTTTAACTTAAGACAAGAATTGCCCAGCTTGCTCATTTTGAGACCTGATCATTAAAACATACGATGGCCATATTTAAAATTACACTAGCATGTTTTATTCATGTATGTTTGGTGATGGCTTTGCTTATCAAAATTATGTTTTGAATGGCTCATAACTAATTTTGTTGAAATGACATCCATAAACTAAATTGAGTGTGACTAATTATTCAGACTGTAACATCACAAATCCATTAAAAGGAATCTAAAATAAACAAAGTAAAGACCTTAAGTAGGTCACTCACAGATCAGAGACGTTCTAAACATTTTTTTTGACTGCTATTTTTAGGTCTTTTAAAACACGTTTCCCTTAAAGCAATTTTATAAGCTTAAATTTTACAGTAAATATAGCCCTAAAGCTGTATATAATAAAGAAAAAACTCCTCACTTTGAAATTAGTGGGATGTCAATCTAATGAAAATCCTTTATGCTATATATTTTAAATGGAAATGGAGATTCTTTACTTCCAACTTTAATTTATTTAATAAATTAAATATCGCCAAATAGAGATATCCAGGGTACCTTTTAAAATGAGTAGATATTTTATTGTAATACTATCACAATCAATAACATAGCAATGGGTGCTATAAACAAAAATAATAAAATATATGGCTTTGAAATTATTATATTTTGAATTTAAAAAGTTTTTTCATAGATAACAGATCTATACATTTACATAGGCAATGTCAGAATTACCATGGAATATAAACAAGCAGCATGTAATTCTTTACTATTTATGGATCATTTGTTACTTTACAATAAAAGGTTGGTATAAAAGACATTCTAGGGAAGAAGTAAGGCGTGGGATCTCTGATCTTCTAAACTTTTCAAAGGACCTTGAATACCATCTTCTACTTTCCTCTTCAAAGATATTAGAACTTAGTGCTGAAAGAGATATTAGAAATGACCTTGTTCACTCCTCTTACTCAGAGATGAAAAAACTGAGACCCAAAGATAGACAGCCTCAAATGCATACATAAAATTAAAAGTTGAGGGGCCAGTCCAGTGGCCTAGTGGTTAAGTTCGTGTGCTCTGCATCAGGGGCCTGGGGTTTCGCTGGTTTGGATCCTGGGTGTGGACACAGCACCACTCATCAGGCCATGCTGAGGCGGCGTCCTACATAGCACAACCAGAGGTACTCACAACTAGAAAATATAACTATGTACTGAGGGGCTTTGAGGGGGAAGAAGCAGGGGGGGAAAAAAGAAGATTGGCAACAGTTGTTAGTTCAGGTGCCAATCTTTTTTAAAAAAAAAAAAAGGTCGAGGAAGAACTACTTGAGTAAGAAGTGGTGGGGAGAACATTCTAGGTCTGCTGTCCAGTATGATGAAAAAAAAAAAGGTTCAAAATTAATAATTGAAGCATTCATTTCAAAAAGTTTTTAAAAAAATCAATACATCAAATCCAAAGAAAATAAAAGGAAGGGTATAATAAAGATAAAATCAGAAGTTATTGAAATAGAAAAGATACAAAAGAGAAGTTTAATGATGCCAAAGGTTGGTTGCCTGAACAGACCAATAATATTGATAACTCCCAGGCAAAACTGATCATGAAAAAAAAGAGAAGGCAAACCACCAATACCAGAAATAAAAATGAGGCTATCACTACTGAGCCTAAGGACATTAAAATATCATAAGATGATATTATAAACAACTTAATAAATACCAATTATTAGAAGACAAGTAATAATTCCTAGAAATAAGATTTATCAAAACTTCTTATAACTATTAAAGATAACAAATCATAAGCAAAAGGCTTGTTGACAATGAGTGTGATGGTGACATACACCCAGGAATTACTAAACACTTATATTTCTTTGCCTCCTTTTTTGCTGATTGTGTTAAGTAACCTCTATAATCTACAATCAGAATTGATTGAGTTAGTTCAGCCTAATATCTTTCTTTAAAAATATTTTGTTATCCAACATAAAGAAACGGAAAAACTGCCCCACCATACAAAGGGACTCTCACATAAAGTGACTTCCTTCCTTCTGGGGCACAGATTGGAGAGCTGATTTCAACTTCTGAAGTCATTCTTAAGAGAAAGTTGGTTTTCTGCATGCTGATTTAAAATACAAAATTTAAATTCATTTGTTTTTGCTCTAAATTGACATTATATGCTTAAGTGGCATCAGTATATATTCATTAAAATTTCCAAGTAATTACATATTTTTAAGGGCACTAATAAACAATAGAAACTAAACACAATGCAAACAAAATAAAATAGCACAAATTCTCCTAAGAGTGAACATCTGCAATGCTCACTGGATCATCCCTAAAACATAAAATATGGGTCAAGCCATGCGCCTTGTGTCTCAAAAACTGGAACTGCAATATGTTACAAATAAAAGTTATTCAGGTGAGAACTAGCAAGCTAGTTAAACATTTTGATTCTTTCATTAATTTTCCCAAACTTTGTCCATGTAGGAAGAAAAAATGGTAGAAAAGCTTAAAGGTGAGGGAAAAAAGGCGTTAGAGCTTTTCAGATTCAGTGGAACATGAAAGATTGAAATAATTACAAGAACAGTATTACAGCTCTTTAAAGATAGAGATTATGTTTCTTATTTCTTTCTATACCTCCTATAACACCTAGTCCTGTAAGCTTGACATACTAAATTCTTTTTTTAAAAAAAGGGATTTGAAATTCTTAGGTTTATGTAAGACATCATTCATACAAAGAACCACGAGAACATGTGGGAATAGGCTAGAAAACCTTATGAAACAATGAAGGTGACCTATAGAAGTTTAGGAGTTGAGATAATCCTATCTCCATTTAAAATTAGCAAATTAAAATTTGCACATAAGTTGTTAAATTTATTCCTAAGTATTCATGTTTTTACACTACTGTAAATAGTATTTTTAAAAATTTATTTTCTCATTGTCCATTGCTATTATACAGGAATACAGTTAATTTTTTACATTGACCTTGCTCAACTCACTTATTAGTTCTGATAAGTTTTTTAGTAGATTTCTTAGGATTTTCTATATACACAATCATGTCATCTTTAAATAGAGACGGTTTTACTTCTTCTATTTCAACATGTATGTCATTTATTACTTTTTCTTGCCTTATTGCACTGGCTAGGACCTCCAGCATCATGCTGAATATCCTTGTCTTTTCCTCAGTTATAGGAAGAAAGCATTTAGTCTTTCACCATTAAATATAAGTCAGCTGTAGGTTTTTCATAGATGTCCCTAATGAGGTTGAGGAACTTTCCTGCTATTTGTAGTTTACTGTGGCATTTTATCATGAATGGGTGCTGAATCTTACCAAATGCTTTTCTTTGCAATGATTGATATGATTATATAGTTTGTCCTTTATGCTGTAAATGAATTGAATTACATTATTTGATACCAAATGTTAAAGCAGTCTTACACTTCTAGGATAAAATCCACTTGGTGTACTATCCTTTTTATATATTGTTGAATTTGATTTGTTAATACTTGTTAAGGATTTTTGTATCTATGTTCATGGAAAATACTGAACTGTAATTTTCTTACATTGTGCTCATCTGCTGGTAAAAAAAACACTCTGTTTTTCTTTATGTGAAAATGTCTTTATTTTTAAAGAATATTTTTGCCAAATACACTATTCTATACTGACTTTTCCCCCAGTACTTTAAAAACAACCATTTTATTGAACTGTGGTTTGTATTTATTTCTCATGAAAAGTCAGTAATCATTTTTTACCATTTTCCTCCTTTTATGTAACATGTCTTTTTTTCGTTGGCCATTTTAAAGATTTTCTCTTTCAATTGTCAATAATTTGATTATATTGCACTTTGTTGTGGTTTCCTGCTTATCCTGCTTGAGGTTCATTGAGCTGGATTCCTAACTTTATACTTTTCATCCAATTTGGGAATTTTTCCACAATTATATCTCCAAATATTTTTCTGTCTCATTCTTTTTCCTTTCTTTTGAGACTCCAATTGCTCATATGTGAGACTGCTTTTTCAGGGTTGCCATTTCTGTATTGAAAATTCCTAATAATTCCCTCATACGTTCATTTTATTCCCCTTGAAATGCTTGATTATATTTACGGCAACTGTTTTATAGTCCTCATCTGCTAATTCCATCATCTGTCATTTTGGGGTCTATTTCTATTGACCAATTTTCCTGCTTCTTTGTATGTCTAGTAATCTTCTATTGAATGTGTGACATTATGAATGCTATGTTGCTGAATGTCTGGATCTTGTAGTCTTCCTTCATTGACTTTTAAGTTTGTTCAGCTAAGCAGTTAATTTACTTTTGAACCAACTTCATCATTTCTTTTTTTTCCTGAAGATTGGCAACTGAGCTAACACCTGTTGCCAATCTTTTTTTTCCCTTCTTCTTCTTCTTCTCCCCAAAGCCCCCCAGTACATACTTGCATATTCTAGTTGTAGGCCCTTCTGGTTCTGCTATGTGGGACGCTGCCTCAGCATGGCCTGACAAGCAGTCCCATGTCTGCACTAAGGATCTGAACTGGTGAAACCCTGGGCCACTGAAGCAGAGCATGTGAATTGAACCCCTTGGCCATGGGGCTGGCCCCAGTTTGATCTTTTCAAGGCATTTTCTGTCCTAATATCCTTCCCCTTTATTTATTTATTTATTTTTTTTTAAAGATTTTATTTTTTCCTTTTTCTCCCCAAAGCCCCCCGGTACATAGTTGTGTATTCTTCGTTGTGGGTTCCTCTAGTTGTGGCATGTGGGACGCTGCCTCAGCGTGGTCTGACGAGCAGTGCCATGTCCGCGCCCAGGATTCGAACCGACGAAACACTGGGCCGCCTGCAGCGGAGCGCGCGAACTTAACCACTCAGCCACGGGGCCAGCCCCCCTTCCCCTTTATTTTTAAAGTCATTTTGTTCGAGAAATAATTTCCCAAAAAAGCATCCTGTGTTTTTCAAGGCTTATTTTTAAAATTTTTAAGTGTGGGCATGGAGTAGCTTTTACTCTAGGGGTAGACTGGTCCTACTTCTAAAGCATAGACGCTATAGGATATCTTCTGAATACCAGGAATGTTTAATGAAGGCTACTAACCACATAGGAGTTCTGGTAGTTGTTCAGCTCACAGACTCCTAGTAGTTCTTTTTTTCCCAGTGTTTATGAGTCTTACCCAGTTTTATAGTTCTAAACAGGCATATTTCATTTTATTGTGCTTTTGCAGATAATCTGTTTTTTACAAGACCCTCCATCAGCAAAAAGATTATGACTTGCTGAAGGCTCAGATGATGGTTGGCATTTTTTAGCAACACAGTATTTATTAATTAAGGTATGTAAATTTTTTTAGACACAACACTATTGCACACTTAATAGATTACACTATAGTGTAAACATAACTTTTATATGCATTGGGAAACCAAAATTGTGGGACTCACTTTATTGCAATATTCACTTTATTGCAGTAGTCTGGAACCAAACCTGCAATATCTCTGAGGTATGCTTGTACTGTGGTAGGACTAACCTGGAATGAATTACTCCATCACAGCCAGAGGTGTAAAGCCCAAGAGAGAAGTTTTGACTAACTCTCAGCTTTACCTTGTTCCTTTTCTCTTTCACCTTTCGCCCACTAACTCTGTCTTCTTTTCCCTCCTACAATTTTCTTTCAAAATCATATCATTATTTAGTGAAAGGACACACACCAGAAACCAGAATTATTGTAACTCAGTTCAATCTTCTTTCCACTACACAATATTTTTTATCTCCCCGGATTAAAAAAATAACAATTCAATCTAGTTTTAAGTTGCTTATTACTTGCTATATTCTTTTCTCTCTCTCTCTCCTTTTTGGTGGATTTTCTGCTTATATTTTATTTTAAAAATATTTGGAATAGGTTCACTGATAAAGCTGAAAACAAGCCCTGTCAATAAAATCTATTTGATTAAAAGCTACCCCTGAACCAGTATTCTGACCACATAAAACTAAATAGTCCACAAAGTGTATTCAAGGAAGGCAAGGAGACTAATATTATACTTGTTCCATATTTTTGAGTTCCTTGTCTCATACCTGAGATTCACATGGTTTATTGTTTCTCCTTGTGAGATATTTTAGCTTCTTGTTAGACATGAGCTTAGCCTCTACATATTTTTCTTCTAATTTAAGAGCCTTTATGTCGATGAAATCAGCTCCCAGAATATAATGTTCATCACTCTCTGTCCACAAAATATCTATTAATTCATGTTTATATAGCATTAGTCACTTTAAAAATAAATTTTGCATGGTTTCGTTACCTTTTAAGGAGAGGAGAGATAAGAGAAGGAGGAACAGAAACAAAACTGGCTTATAAAAGGGCCTGTAAGGAAGTATTCTTAAATTGTACTAGGAGAAAAATAAACGATTAAAACATCTTAAGAGGCTACAGGTCTTATCCTCTTACCTGTGCAGCTGCATATATTCTCGGGGTCTGTTGAGCAGGTGAAGGAATCTGTCAACAATCTTGTTTTTTCCTACGCCCTGTAATTACAGAGAAATTATTAAACAAACGGAGACTTTTGTCTAGAGGTAAAATAAACCAGAAGAATCTTTTACCAAAACCTACTTTCTCAAAATTGTACTGTTTTAGCCTATTGTTTTAATGAAAACGAAACTAGCAAACATATACAGCACATTTCTATGACATAAAAGCTTTTTAAAAAAATTTACTTGCAGGGGCCGACCCCATGGCCAAGTGGTTAAGATTGTGCACTCTGCTTAGGTGGCCTAGGGTTTCACCAGTTCAGATCTTGGGTGCGGACCTAAACCTGCTCATCAGATCATGCTGAGGCAGCGTCCCACACAGCAGAATGAGAGGGACCTACAACTAGGATACACAACCATGTGCCGGGGGGCTTTAGGGAGAAGAAGAAAAGAAAAAGATTGGCAGCGGGTATTAGATGAGGGCCAATCTTTACAAAAAGGAAAAAAATTTACTTCTAAATATGCTAGTTCTAAACTCTTATTTCAAAGGAAACTCATAGATTATTTTTAGTCTTCTACAACTTGTTTTTCTGTTCTATAATTTTACATCGAAGTGTAGACATTACAGCAGAATATTGTCTATTTCAGATTTGAAGAATGGCATCAAAGGTGATAAAGTAAGTATAAAAACAATAATTTTTTCAATCAGTTCTTCAGAAATACAGTTTTCAGTTACAGAAAGATAAATATAATACTCTATTTTTTCTGTTTTAATCAAACTCTCATTTCTACTTTTACTCTACTTTCCACTCCTTTAAAAACTTAGAAATGTAAAATTATAACCAGAGCCTATTAATGAGTCTCAATTACATGTACTTTAAATGCCCTCATTTCCTTACCACTTACTGTTGCTGAGAGTTGCTGTCCTTTTGTAGAAGACACTGCTAAAAATGGAATCCACTCCCCTGCTATTTTCCCCACTTCAAAGGTTTCATTTAGAGGTGGACTATTCTACTCATGGAATGTAAATCTTTTAACAAGTGGGATATGTGGGAAGACTAGAGGTGATTTAAAAAGGTGAGTTCTGTATCATATATTATAGCAATAGATAACACTTATTGATTTCTTATACTATACCAGGCACTATGCTAAGTATTCTCACATGTTATTTCATTTAATCATTACAACAGTTCCATGAGGTAGTTATTATGATTATTCCAACCTCACAAATCAAGGAACCAAGGCTCAGAAAAGTTAAGTGACATGATTACAGTCACACAGCTAATCATAGTGGAGCCTAGATTCAAATCCAGATCTGTCTGATGCTGATGCTGATGCTTTTAGTCTCAACATTACAGACTGTATTTTTTCAGTTTGAAATTAATTTAGGTAACCTGGACCTGGAAAGAATTACGTCTTTTCCCACTTCTAGAAATCCATCCTGAAGAAATAATTAGGCAGACCAGGGAAATGCATGGTGCCTAGCAGCAAGAGCAGAAGCCCAATAAAGGGAAGCAAGCATTACTATTGGTATTTCTGCTACATACTCAAATATCTTATGAAGAAAAGCATTCTACAAGCACCAAAGATAGAAATTTAAATTAACTGAATGGGTACTTATTGAGCATCATCTTTGTCCCGGCACTGTGATAATTCCTCTAGGATAAACAAATTCTCAAAGGAAATAAGAGAATTTGTCCCTCACAATTCTCAAAGCCGGATAAGACATGTACATGTGGAGAATAGAAGACAAGTCAATAGTGTACATAAACAACTGTTAGCTTATGTGACATAGCTTCTATTAGGCTTAGAAGCTCTCTCTTCTCTTTGGTCCATTAAATATGTCACCAAATGATAGATGCAAGAGAGATTAAGGGGACTGGAAGGATTACCAACTGCTTTATAAATAAGACAGAGGTATGAAGCACACACAGACAGTAGCAGGCAATTAAGATCCACTGTTCATCATTGAACCAGAGAAAAACACAATGAAATAAATGTTTAAAGAAGATCAATATGGGAGAGTGACGTCAGCATTATGGTGGAATGAGTCATTCCCTTTGTCTCCCCTCTAAGTTACAACCAGTCAGACATCCAGTGACCAAGAAAGGACTCCCTGTATAGCAAACCAGAATGCCTGGTGATGCTTGCATCTATATATGTGAAGGTGGGGAGACGAAACCTCCAGTAGGCCATGGAACTAGGGGAGCAGCCCCCTCCCTCTGCTTTGGCAGTGGCAATCCAAAATGCAGATTCTTACATTGGCGCACATGCCAGTGACTACCAGCTGCAAGGTCAAACATGGCACTCATGGCTTGGCCCTGCCTTACACCCACCAGTGGTGGCTGGCACATGTCCTGAGGTTTCAGGACACAGAGTGGAGTCGGTGACTCAACCTGGCCCCTCTCCCTCCCCCAGCAGTGGCACTGGTCTTTCCAGCAGTGGGGACTACATTCAAGGCGTAAATTTCCCAGGCAGGGTTGGGTGCCCTAATCCAAGGCTCCAGAGCAGGCCACCACTGTGCGACCCAGAACAACAACCAGAGGCTTTGGCCCCTGCCCCTCCCAGCGGTGGTGAATGGTGCACATGTCTGAGGCTTCAGGACACAGAGCAGAGTCGGCAATCCAACCTGGCTCCCTCTCCATCCCCTGGCAGTGGCACTGGTCTCCCCAGCAGTGGGAACAGCAACAAAACCGTGGATTTCAATGGCAGGAGCAGGGTATCCTGATCTGAGGTCTCAAAAAGCACAGTGGTGGGCACTGGTAACCAGAGATTGTCGGGCCAGCAACAACATTTCTGGCTTAGTCCCTACTCTCCAAGCCGTGGCACCTGCAACCTGAGGCTTCAGGAACCACAGCAGAACCTGAGATCCAGCACCCATTGGCAGCATCCCAGACAATGGCTCTATCAGCAGCAGGAGCTGCATACTAGAACCAATGCTCTCAACTGGAACAGTGACATCTTTGAACCCAGCACCCCTGACAGCAGTGCTGCCAGAACCCCCAGATAACTCAGGAGCAGCAGCAAAGGTGGGGCATGGAGCAGCACCACCTGAGCCCATGGAAAGCCTGTAGAGAGCAAGAGGGGGAACATGAGACCCAGGTGACCCCAGAAGCAATAGAATTGCTCACAGCCTGGTGACCCCAGTGGCAACACCTGAAACTATAGTGACTTCAAAAGCAGCAAGGCACCAACAACCTCAGAGGCACAAGCAGCACAAGGAGACCACTGATGAGGCCCCTAGCAATGACAGTGGAGGTTGGAAAGGACAAGCTCTCAAATACAACCAGAAGCAGCTCAGAAAAAAAATAATCAAGGTCATACTCTAATAAGAAAGGTGGTTACTACCACAAATGTGCAGGCAGAGGATCAATTCCTAAAACACCATGAAGAAACATGGTTACACAGCAGAAAAGAAGGAGAATGACAGCTCTCGAGAAACCAAAATTAAAGTCAGGGAATATTAAAATCTGACTCACAGAGAATTCAAAATAGCTGTCACAAAAAACTCAACAAATTACAAGAAAACTCAGAAAGACAGTTAAATGAGCTCAGGAATAAAATTAAGGAACAGAAGGAATATTTCACCAAAGAGATTAAAGCTCTTAAAAAAAAAAACTAAACAGAAATTGTGGACATGAAAAACACAACTAATGAGATAAAAAATAATGCAGAAATCATAAAAAATAGAATAGAACTTCTGGAGGAGAAAATCAATGAGCTTGAGGATAGAATGCTAGAAATGATCCAGGAGGAGGAGGAGAGAGAACTAAGATTTTTTCAAAATGAAGAAATTCTTTGAGAAATATACAACTCAATCAAGAAAAGTGACATAATGATTATAGGTATCTCAGAGGAAGAAGAGAGGGAAAAGGAGAGCTTATTCAAAGAAATAATAGCTGACAACTTCCCAACCTGGGGAAGAAACTAGACACACAAGTACACGAAGCTAATAGAACTCCCAATTCTACCCATGCAAAAAGACTTTCTCCAAGGCATATAATATTAAAACTGTCAAAAGACAATGACAAAGAAAGAATATTAAGGGCAGCAAGAGAGAAGAAAAAAAACCTAAAAAGGAACCCACATCGGGCTTTCAGCAGCAACCTTACAGGCTGGTAAAAAGTGGAAAGATATATTCAAAATACTGAAAGACAAAACCTGTCAGCCAAGAATACTCTATACAGTGAAATTACCCTTTAGATAAGAAAGAGAAATCAAAGCTTTCCCAGACAAACAAAAGCTGAGGGAGTTTATTGCCACTACACCTGCCTTACAACAAATGAAGAGGGAGCCCTCCTTTCTGATACCAAGAGGCAAAGGTTTACAAAGCTTTGAGCAAGGTGATAAATACACAAAATCAGAAAATTGCAGCTCTACATCACAACAAGTTAGCAAACAACTATAAAATAAAGGATAAAGGGAAATAAAGCATCAAAAATAACTATACTTCAATTTGGTCACAAATTCATAACACAAAAAAGAATAATTAGTGACAACAAAGACATAGAAGGAGAAGAGGAAAGAGATGGTATCTGCATAGGCTAATGGAGATAAGAGTCTATCAGAAAATGGACTATCTCATCTGTGAGAACTTTTATATAAACCTCACAGTAACTACAAAAAAAAAAATCACAGCAGAGTCACAAATCATAAATAAAGAGAAAAGTGAGAAAAACATCACAGAAAACCACCAAACTGAAATGGCAGGCAGAAATGCTAGGGAAAAGAAACAATGGAAATATAGAACAACCAGAGAGCAAGAGACAAAATGGCAGTATTAAGCCCTCATATATCAATAATCACTCTAAATGTAAATGGATTGAATTCACCAATCAAAAGACACAGAGTGGTTGGATGGATTAAAAAACAAGACCTAGCAATATGCTACCTCCAGGAAACACATGTCAGCTCTAAAGAAAAACATAGGCAACGGATGTAAGAAGATACTCTGGGCAAATGGCAAGCAAAAGAAAGCAAGTGTTGCCATATTTATATTAGATAAAGTAGACTTCAAAATATAAATGATAATGAGAGACAAAGATGGCCATTATATAATGATAAAGGGACATTCCATCAAGATGACATAACACTTAATATATATGCACCTAAGACAGGAGCACCACGGTATATAAACCAACTATTAACAGCCCTCAAGGGAGAAACTGACAGCAACACAATAATAGTAGGGGACCTTACATGCTACTTACATCTATGGATAGATCATCCAGATAGAAAGCCAACAAGGGAACAGTAGCCTTAAATGAAACAATAGACCAGATGGACTTAATAGAGCTATATAGAACATTCCATTCAACAAAACAGCAGAATGCACATTCTTCTCAAGTGCACAGGGAACACTCTCAAAGGTAGATCATATGGTGCAAAACAAGGCAAGCCTCAATAAATTTAAGACTGAAATTATATCAAGGATCTTTTCCAAGCAAAGTACTAAGAAACTAGAAATCAACTACAAGAAAAAATCTGGGAAAGTCACAAATATGTGGAGACTAAGCAACATGCACCTGAACAACTGTTGGATCAATGAAGAAATCAAAGGAGAAATCAAAAAATACCTAGAGATAAATGAAAATGAAAATACAACATCCAAAACTTACAGGATGCAGCAAAAGTGGTACCAAGAGGGAAATTTATAGCAACCCAGGCCTACCTCAAGAAATAAGAAAAAGCTCAAATAAACAAGATTACCCTAAAGCTAAAAGAACTAGAAAAAGAAGAACAACCAAAGGCAAAAGTCAGTAGAAGGAAAGAAATAATAAAAATCAGAGCAGAAATAAACAAAATAGAGACTAAAAAAAACCAGAAAGGATCAATGAAACTAAGAGCCGGTTCTTTGAGAAGAGAAAAAAAATTGGACAAATTCTTAGCCAGACTCATTAAGAACAAAAGAGAGAAGACTCAAATAAATAAAATCAGAAACAAGAGGAGAAATTACAATGGATATCACAGAAATATAAAGGATTATAAGAGAATACAATGAAAAGCTATATGCCGAGAAACTAGATGACCCAGAAGAAATCAATAAAGTTTTAGAGTCAAACAACCTCCCAAAACTGAATCAAGAAGAAATAGAGAATCTGAATAGACCCACCACAAGTAAAGAGATTGAACAGCTATCAAAAACCTCCCAAAAAACAAAAGTCCAGGACAAGACAGCTTCTCTGGTGAATTCTACCAAACATTCAAAGAAGATTTAATTCCTATCATTCTCAAACCATTCCAAAAAAATTAAAGAGGATGGGATGCTTCCTAACTCATTTTACGAAGCCAACAGTACCCTGATACCAAAACCAGACAAGGACAACACAAAAAAGGAAAATTACGTGCCAATATCACTGATGAACACAGATGCAAAAATCCTCAACAAAATATTAGCAAGTCAAATACAACAATACACTTAAAGGATTATACACCATGATCAAAAGGGATTTATTCCAGGGATGGAGAGATGGTTCAATGTCAGCAAATCAATCAATGTGATACACCACATTAACAAAATGAAGAATAAAAATCACATGGCCATCTCAATAGATGCAGAGAAAGCATTTGAAAGATCCAACATCTATTTATGATTAAAAACAAAATGGGTATAGAAGGAAAATACCTCAACATAAAAGCCATACATGACAAACCCACAACCAACATCATACTCAATGGAGAAAAACTGAAAGCCATTCCTCTGAGAATAGGAAGAAGACAAGGATGCTCACTCTTGCCACTTTTATTCAACACAGTAATGGAAATTTTAGTCAGAGCAATTAGGCAAGCAAAGGAAATAAAAGGGACCCATATTGGAAAGGAAGAAGTGAAACTCTATTTGTGGATGACATGATTCTATATAGGGAAAACCCTAAAGAATCCACCAAAAAACTATTAGAAATAATCAACCAATAGAGTAAAGTTGCAGGATACCAAATCAACATACAAAAATCAGTTCCCTTTCTATACATCAATAACAATTTAGCAGAAAGAGAAGTCAAGAATACAATCCCATTTCAATCACAACAAAAAGAATAATACCTAGGAATAAATTTAACCAAAGAATTTGAAAGAAAGATCTGTGTGCTGAAAACTTAAGACATTATTGAAAGAAATCAAAGAAGACATAAAGAAATGGAAAGATATTCCATGCTCATGGATTGGAAGAATAAACATAGGTAAAAT
Source organism: Equus asinus (assembly GCF_041296235.1). Classification (NCBI taxonomy): domain Eukaryota; kingdom Metazoa; phylum Chordata; class Mammalia; order Perissodactyla; family Equidae; genus Equus; species Equus asinus. The sequence continues at coordinate 32,426,968 of NC_091800.1, read as the reverse complement.
GTCCACATCACCTAAAGCAATCTACAGATCTGATGCAATCTCAATAAGAATCCGAATGACATTCTTCATGGAAACAGAACAAAGAATCCTAAAATTTATATGGAACAACAAAAGACTCCAAATAGCCAAAGGAATCCTGAGAAAAAAGAACAAAGCTGGAGGTATCACACTCCCTGATTTTAAATTATACTACAAACTTATAGCAATCAAAGCAGCATGATAGTGGCCCAAAACCACACACAGATCAATGGAACAGAATTGAGAGCCCAGAAATAAAACCACATGTCTATGGACAGCTAATCTTTGACAAAGGAGTCAAGAACACACAATGGAGAAAAGACAATCTTTTCAATAAATGGTCTTGGGAAAACTGGACAGCCACATGCAAAGAATGAAAGTAGACCATTATTTTACACCATATGTAAAAGATTAACTCAAAACGGATTAAAGACTTGAATGTAAGACTTGAAACCATAAAACTCTTAGAAGAAAATATAGGCAGTACACTGTTTGACATCGGTCCTAGAAGGATCTTTTTGAATACCAGGTGTACTTATGCAAAGGAAACAAAAGAAAAAATAAGCAAATAGGACTACATCAGATGAAAAAGCTTCTGCAAAGCAAAGGAAACTATCAACAAAATGAAAAGACAACCCACCAACTGGGAGAAAATATTTGCAAATCATATACTTGACAACGGGTTAATTTCCAAACTATAGAAAGAACTCATGCAACTCAAAAACAAAAAAATGCACAACCTGATCAAAAAAAGGGAAGAGGATATGAACAGACATTCTTCCAAAGAAGATACTCAGATGGCCAACAGGAACATGAAAAGAGGTTCACCATCACTAATTATTAGGGAAATGCAAACCAAAACTACAATAAGATATCACCTCATGCTCGTCAGAATGGCTATAACTAACAAGACATGAAATAACAAGCATTGGAGAGGATGTAGAGAAAAGAGAACCCTCATACACTGTTGGTGGGAAGGCAAACTCGTGCAGCCTCTACGGAAAATAGCATGGAGATTTCTCAAAAAAAAAAAATTAAAAATAGGGGCTGGGCTGGTGGCGTAGTGCTTAAGTTTGTGTGCTCTGCTTTGGTGGCCTGGGGTTCACAGGTTTGGATGCCGGCTGTGGACCTAGCACTGCTCATCATGCCATGCTGTGGCAGTGTCCCACATAAAAAGTTAGAGGAAAATTGGCACAGATGTTAGCTCAGCGACAATCTTCCTCAAGCAAAAAGAGGAAGATTGGCAATAGATGTTAGCTCAGGGCCAATCTTCTTCATTAAAAAAACCCCTAAAAATAGAAATACCATATGATCCAGCTATCCCACTACTAGGTGTTTATCTGAAGAATATGAAATCAATAATTCAAAAAGATTTATGCATGCTTATGTTCATTGCAGCACAACAGCCAGGACACAGAAGGAACCCAAAAGCCCATCAATGGATGAATGGATAAAGATGATGTGATTATATGCACAATGGAATAGTACTCAGTCATAGAAAAAGACAAAATCATGCCATTTGTGACAACACGGATGGACCTTGAGGATATTACGCTAGGTGGAATAAATCAGAGAAAGACAAATAGCATATGATTTCACTCATGTGCAACATAAACACATAGATAAGAACAGATTAGTGGTTACCAGAGGAAAAAGGGGTAAAGGGGCACATGTGTATGGTGATGCATAAAAACTAGACCATTGGTGGTGAACACAATGCAATCTAGACAGAAACTGAAAGATAATAATGTACACCTGAAATTTACACAATGTTAAAAGCCAATATGACCTCAATAAAATGTAAAAAAAAGAGATCAATTTGGCGATGCTATACAAAATACACTGACAAGTGGAGAGATTCACATCCAGGAGATTATTTATTGGTTCAGCATACAAACAAATACTTGCTGAGTGCTGGCATGTGTCAGGAGAGACAGTAATGAACAAGAAAGATAAGTGTTCTGCTCTTAGGGAGCTTCCATTCCAGAAGTATAGAGACAGACAGATTGGAAGGTAAATTAGAAAAGTAGATAGAAAGGTAGCATGATATAATTAGACAACTAAATAAAGAAGAAAATTATCAAATAGTGATAAGTTCACTACAGACAATTAAGAGAGGGTGAGGTGATACTGACTGGGTGGCGATTTCACACTGATTTAGATGTGAAGACTTTTCCTTAGGTAGCTTCTAAGCAAAGACCTGAGTGATAAGGGGCACTGCTATGAAGATTACAAAAAGGGGCATTCCAGGAGAAGAGTTGCTACAGCTGATCACCTAAAGTGGGAATAAATTTGGAATATTTGAGGAACAGCCTGTGTGTTCAAGTGTTGTGTGTGAAAAGAGAATGTTCAAGAAGACATAAAAGTAAGCAGGGTCTGATCAAGTAGAGTTTTGCAAGCCAAGGTGAAGAAGTGGGGTTTTATTCTCAGTGTGATGGGGAGCCCTTGCAAGGTTTTCAGCAGAGTTAGTGACATGAACTAACACAGATTCTAAAAACATCAGTTTGGTTTAGGTGTGGAGAGTGAATCGTAAGGGAGGGGGTAGGATGGAAACTGGGAAACCAGCTGGAATGCTACTGCAAGAGTCCAGGTGAGAGATGGTGGTGGCTTGGATTAAGGGGTTATAAATGGAGAAGGATGGATTCATGCTGTTTTGTAAGTAGAATTGATAGAACTTGCTGATGGATTGCACATGGGAGGATGAAGAAAGAGAAGGATCAAAGATTTCTTCGAGATAATTCCTTGAGCAAAAGGATAACAAAGACTAGGTGAGCATGGTGAGATTGCTCCTTTGTTAAGAAGGAAAATCAGGAGCTAACTTTATCTTTCTCCAAAGCATTTATTACCATTTAACATTCTATCAATTTATTTATTTATAAGTTGTCTTTCTCCCCTCATTAGAAATGAAGCGCCTTGAGAAGCTTGTTTTGTTCACTGTTGCATCCCCACTGCCTACAACAGTGCTGGCACAAAGTAGGTACTCTGATATTTGTTAAATGAATTAATTATACCTCCATCTCCCCAGTTGTTTAAGGCAGAAACCTCAGTCATTCTCAGTACTTCCCAATCTACCTCTCAAAGTCAAGTCATAACTAATCCTTCTCATTTCTACCTCCAAAATATATCTCAAGTCTGTCAAACTTCTCTGGAACCATCTTAAACCAAAGGAACATCCTATCTTGTCTAGAAGAGTGCTTCTCAAGCTTTGATGAACAAACGAATCACCATTGACATCTTGTTAAAATGCAGATTGATTCAGTAGGTCTGGAGTGGGACCTGACATTCTACATTCTAACAAGTACCCAAGTGATGCCAACGCTGCTGGTCCACAGACCATACTTTGAGTAGCAGGAATCTAGATGACTGCAGTAGTCTCACAACTAAGCCACCTACATTCACTCATGCTATTTTCAACTTTTTTCCACACTGCAGCATGAGTAATCTTCTTAACACATAAATTAGATCATTCATTTTTCTGCTCAAACCCATTTAACAGCTTCTCACTACATTTAGAATAAATTTGGAAATCCTTTCTATGGTCCTTAAGCTCCACATGCAACAGCTCTACCCATCCCTCTAGCCCACCTGTGTCACTCTCTTCCTCTCAAACGCTGTTCCAGTCACACTCAACTTCCTACAGTCCGTACAGATTCTGAGCTCTTTCCCACCTCAGGGGCTTTGCATATGTAGGTCCTTCTGCTTGGGGAGCTTTTATCTCACGCAACATCCCAGCAATTCTTCTTTCTTCAGGTCTCAACTCACTTCCTCACAAAGACCTTTTCTGATCTCCCAATGTAAGTCAGGTCCCCTCTCATCTCCCCTACTAACCTGTATTTCTCCTTCGTAAGCATAAATACATTTACATGTGTGACAACTTAATGTCTTTCTTATCCACTGTTCTGTGAACTGAAAGTGCCACAGGGAAAGGGTCCATGCCTGTATCCCCAGAGGCCAGCACAGAGCCTGACACAAAGACTGCATTCAATAAATACTATCAAATGAATGAGTGAATACAAAGAATTTGGAAAGTACTGGAAAAGGGGTACAAATCTCAGTAAAGTATAAACCATGACCATGTTAACAAGCATAATGAATAATGGAAACTGATGAGTTATAAACTTGTGAAAGCTGGAGAAGTTTTGTGAATGATCCAATTTATCCATTTCACCCATAAAGGATTCAAGGCTATCAGAGCTGACTGTCAAACTGACCAATTCACTAAAGTAAGAACAATAATAGGCCATTTCATCTTCTAGGAATCTTTTCAAAATCTAACTGGATTTCTCCCAAAATAGTTTCAAGCCAGCATAGAAACATAAAGTAGGAAAATCACATTTTCATATTTGCATTTATGTTACACAGCTATGCAAGCTTTAAAAGCCATGCTTCAATAGACATAAAATTTTAAATAAATTCATATGAGTAAAATGTGTGTTAATATATCATCTCTGTTAAGTTCAACAAGCCTAGAGAAAAGCAAATATCATAAATGCATTGTAATGTCAGGAATACAAAATATTTCCTGAAAGAAACAAGTCATGAACAGCTACCATCAGGGAGTTTCTGCTCCCTCGCCACCTCCAAAGGTATTGAGTCAGTCATGCTTTTTCAAACTCCTCTGAGCAATGCACTCTTAGGTGCTTACAAGTCCCATAAATGTAGGATGAAATGTGAAGTTCCCAGCTGACACTAAGAAGCTCTTTTGCTGTGTCTTCTTTAAGGGTTAGGGTCTTCAAAACTTCAACCTCAGCTGTCTTCTTGCTCCACATACTCTCTCTGGGAAATCTCACCCACTCCCATGAGTTAAGTTATCACATTTGGCTCACACTTCTTTCCTAAGCTGCAGTTCAGATCCCCTATCCCGAACAGTCAATTGAACTTCTGCACTAGATGTTCACACCGAACTCATTATGCTCCCATCCAAACCCACTCTTCTTTCTTTTTAACCCCAATATAGCAGTATTGCCATGTACTCAGGTGTTCACTGAATGAACCTTGAAATATTTTTGACTACTCCATTTTTTCCCCTAAACTCATTCAAAGTGTCACTAAAATCTTTATAGTTTATACCTGAAGAATTTTTATTTCTTTTCTTCCCAGTCCTTTTTTCTCTCTTTCCTTCCTTCCTTCTTTTCCTCCTTCGTTTCTTCCCTCTCTCCCTCCCTCCCTTGCTTGCTCCCTTCTCTAATTCCTCAACTATTTTAGTACCTAATGTTACTAGCTGAGCAGGATACAATGGTAAATGAAGTAGTTACAGCCCCTGGCCATACTCACAGCTTACAATCTAGAAGGAAATGCAGACAATTAAGCAAATATAATAGATACACATGTGATAAGCATTATGCTGTGGGGCATCCAAGATGTTTGAAGATTTAACCTAAGGCCACCACACACAGTGATATTTAAGTTGAGATGTCAAGGAATTAAAGAAGTAAAGAGAAGGAGGAGAAAGGGGAGTGTTCTAGATAGAGAAAACCATATGTATAAAGAACTGTGGGTAACAGTAAGCTGGAGGGCTGGATACCTCTGAGAGAAGTTCAAGGCTAGGGCAGGGGGAACGATGGGACCGGTAAGAAACAAGGCTAGAATAGTAGGCAGGGTCTAGCTCTGGTAAAGCCTTGGAAGTCATTTAAAAGAGTTTAGACCATTTCCTAAAAGCACTGAGAAGCCATTGAAGTAGAGGAGTAATAGGATCAGATTTTGGTTTTCGGAAAATCACTAGTGGAATGGTCTGGCAGACAGTAAGAATGAAAGCAAAGGAAAGTAGCTTGGAAATGCCTTAAAAATTTCAGGCAGGAGACGATGTGGCTTAAACTAAGGAGCAGAGAGAAATGGATGGATTTAAGAAATACTTAGGGGAAAGGACTAACAGGACTTGGTGATAGATTGGATATGGGGATGAGGAGATGGAGACGTCAAAATTTCTGTCTTGGGCAACAGGGTGGAAGGTGGTGCCACTTACTGACATGAAATAGGGGAGAAGTGAATTTGCTGGATAGGGGAGGGAAGTCTAGTTTAAAAAAAGACAGTTTAATTTTGGACTTGTTTACTTTGAAGTGCCTGCTTCCCACATCAGTTCCTTCCTCTTCAATTCACTGTCACTACACAAGGGCAGCCCACCATCTTGCCCAGACTCCTAGAAAGGGTCCTATTTGGTTTCCTACCTCTGGACTCACAACAGGCCAGGCCACAATTTGTTTAGTTATTTTTCTAAAACAGAGATCTCATTAGGTCATTTCCAACTTCATTTTAAAAGCTGATAGTTCCTTCGAGGAAATGCTAAAAGCATAGCCTAGGAAGGAATTTCTGTAAATATCTTGAGCAAAAGGAAACAGTTTTAGCAATCTCCTATTTCCAATCATAGTTTTTGCCTAGAACAGAAAATCCTAGGAATTACTTTAATTGAATAAATACATAAATAGTAGCTTATCTTTCCATTATAAAAGTTACACATACTCATTTTTCCCATTGGGAGATTTAGAAAACAAAACATTACCCAATGTGCAACTGCTAAAACAAATTTGATATCATTTTCATTTTGTTCCTGTGCATATTTATCCTTACTTATCAGTCATTATTTTGTATATACAATTTGTATCCTTTAACAAAAATTAACATGAAATAAATAGTTTTAACATCATTATTGCCTCTTACTGAGGATAATATTTAGTGAGTGAACATTTTAAAAAGGAGAAGAAACCTGTGGAATGAGGGATCCTAAAAAATACTAACTGTCTCATGAGAATGGCGGGACTTTTATCATTACTGTTCCATCCCACTGTGTTCTTCATGACAATATACTGGAAAGTAGGACCTTCAGGAGTCAGATGGTCCTTTAACTACAGGGTTAAGAAAAGTAGGGAATATGTTAAGCTCCACAGATAGGAATGAAATCAACGACAGGAAGTAAACATGCTTCCAGTTTCTGTGAGAGAAAAGATCAGGGACTGTGACTTTAAGAACTTTGAAGGATTCTGGGATTCTTATAACTTCCTCAGGTTTATTATTTTAGTTACCCTGTTTCCTCAGAGAGATTAGCAGTAAAAATCCTTTAAAGAAAAAAGAACTTCCGGGCTTGTCTTCCTGGACAAGAAGAAAATACAGAACTTGGGAAACTATCCACATCTCTTCAAGGAGGAGAAGGAGAAAGGAGGACAGAAGGAGAAAAGGTCTTAAAGGAGTGGAGAGCAGGCAAGAGAAAATGAGTCTAGGAATGGGATTTGGGCGAAGAGTAACTGTCGTGGGACGGAAATGGTGAAGGATCCCCACCACAGCAGATAAACCTGCAAGCCGTCTATGTCAGCTCTCTGCAAGTCTCACTCAGACATGTTCCTAATCAGCCAACCGTCTCCACAACCTTTGTGCTTCCACATTTTTGCTCACAGCATTTGTCCTGACTAGAATAGCCCATCCTTCCCCATCTATCTGCCATTGTCCACTCACCCCATAGTGTTCTGATAAAATATCCCTGCTTCTCTGAAGCTTTGCCTGACTCTCCCATTGTCTTCTCTCCTTCAACTCTGAGTACCAGAATGGTTTCCTCCTTCGGGTTCCTAAACCATCATCTTTCACAGCACTCACCACACTGCACTCTAGAAATGTGTCAGGTGCTTCGGCAAAAAGACATGTTCCTTGAGGCCAGGATTGGCTCCCTATTCATGTCCCTCTCACCAGGATCTCACATATAACCTGCAGGTAATGACTGTTAAAATTAGAGAGAAAAAGGGAAGAAAAGGAAAGGGAAGTTATGCGATTTGCTCTTGCTACAGGAGGTAGAAACCTCTTCCAGGAACTGTCTGCTGCCTTTGTGCAAACAAAAAGGAGGAAACTAACACGTGTGGAGCCCTCTGCTGTAAGTGTGCATGCCCTTTCGGTGCTTAATCACTTGAATCCTCACACCGGCCATGCAAGTGGCAGATAACGTACCTATTTTGGAGAGAAGCAAACTTAAGTTCTCAGCAGTTAAGAACGCTGCACACAACGGGATTTTGAAGGCAAATCCATCCTGACTCAACAGATTGGGCTGTTTTCTGTTTCCTCATACTGCAGAACAGAATGCCAGGAGGCAGCCTCCCTGAACAGATCTACATGAGTTTATATCCTCACCCATCACAGAGTCAAAGTCAGTCACTCCAGGATTATAAATGGACTCCAAGTGAGTGAGTGCCCCTGCCAGTGTTCAGCTTTCCCTCATGCTCTCTGAAATATCTTAATTTCGGGCCTTCCTTCCAGTTCCCCCTAAATTCTTTAATAACTTTCATAGAGTTAGATCAGTTTGTATGATGTTAAGAGACGTTTTTTGCATAGTGTCCTAATTTCCTTTTTTGGAAAGATACTATAAGAATGTCATTAAGAAATACCAACTGCAGTCAAGAAAACTAACCCTATAGTAAAATCAGGAGAAATAAATTGCAGTTGCTTTCTTTAACCTTTAAATTCGATCAAATATTGAACCTTCTAATGCTTTGCTTAAAAAGCCTGAAAATCTACTTACTATACTAGCAATTAGGAGACTTGGGCCATGAACCCTGCTTCATCTCTCTCGGGTGGAGCTTTCTCCCACCACCTGAGCCTAGGTTTGCTCATCTGAACAGAGGCCTAGACACGCTGATTTCCAAGCATTATCTGATTCTAGTATTTTTAATGCTATAAGAAAGAAAGAGATTGTTGCTATGTGATCACTGGAAATTGCTTATTTTCCAAATTCTCTCAGTGAACATGCATTACTTATATAATCAGAAAAAAATATTAAAACTGAATAGTAAACAATCCTAAACATTTGCATGAATGGGTTTCCTGTAAGAGAAGGAACAAACAGTGCCTAGAAGTCAGATGAGAAGACACACACTTGAATTGCACTATTAGTTTGCATGGCTCTAAAACACACTTACTTGTAAAACTTCCTGTCAAAGTCATAACCTCCTTTTCAAACAGGAATAATAAAATCCACAGCCCTGCAATTTCTCTTTGAAGTAGTGTGTTACTATAAATGGCAAAGATATACCCTTGGGGAGTTTGGTCATTACGTATGACCAAAGGAGCCATGACAAATATCGTGGGGAAAAAAATGCAATGTGTCTGGGGCCGGCCCAGGGGCGTAATGGTTAAGTGTGTGCACTACGCTTCAGCAGCCCAGGGTTCACAGATTCAGATCCTGGGCATGGACCTACATACCTCTCATCAAGCCACACTGTGGCAGTGTCCCACATACAAAACAGAGGAAGACTGGCACAGATGTTAACTCAGCAACAATCTCCCTCAAGCAAAAAGAGGAAGACTGGCAACAGATGTTAGCTCAGGGACAATCTTCCTCACCAAAAAAAATGAAGAAGTCTGTTACCTAATCGTCCAATATTAACATAAATTCAGTAATTATTTTTCTCTCATAAACAAAGCAAAATCATTAGGTGTGTCAATGTTCTCCAAGTTTGACTGAAGCAGTGCAGTTTTCCAGGACACTGACAATCATACTATTATCTTTTCAAAACCAGTTTGGCAAAAGAAAAAATATCAATGTGTCTGCAAGAACAAAATACAGATTCAAAATAAATACAAGAAACATGTTCACTAAGAAACACTGGATGGAAAACTAAAATGGTAGAGAGAACACGGCAGAATGGCAAAGAATGTCCAGACTGTAATTCAGGCAAATTCACTAAGAAAGGGGTTTTAGAAGGGAAGGAAAATAATATGAAATAAAGCTGAGTATCATTATATTTGATGAAACCAAGTACTTCAGAGCCTTGGGACTCCCAGGCTGCTGGAGCTACCAGAAGCACAGCATGCTTAGTTTCAAATTCCCTCCTGTCACTGCCAGCTGGGGACACAAGCAAGACAATTTCTGGACAAACTGTTCAGTTCCTCTGCAGATATTAGACAATTATGCTGGCATAGCAACATGGAATATTTCTGATGTTGCACAATAGCAATCTGCCAAGGCTAGGTTCAAATTCACACATTCCTTAATTTGGGTAATAAAATATTCACAGTATCATAATATTAAATAATTCAACAAACATTTACTAAGCCTCTATCAGGAGAAAAATGAAGTCCATGATCACAGTAAACCTATAATTAATAGATGGAATGAGATACAAAGAATTATATAGTAACAATGTGCATAGAGTCCTGCTTAGTTGGCACTAAACATACGTTAACTGATGTTCATTATGTATAAAAGATTTCAAAATCAAAGACTATGGAAGTCAGAAAAGAAAGCAGTTATTTCTACCCTGGAAAAAACGGGCATAGTTTAATTTCATTGTATAAATTAACATAGAACTTAAATCAGCATAATGAAATTTACTCTAGAAAATGTTTTCTTATCAGAACTTCATCAATATTGGTATAATTCAGAATAAAGTGTTTATATTTATGAAAACTGGAAAATTCCTCTCAAGATAAAGAGAAAAGGAGAGTATATCTTTCCTCTTTCAAAGAGACTTGGGAGGCACATCAACTAAATCCAATGCAGATTTTGTTTGGAAGCTGACTGAAACAAACGAGCTGTAAAATGATACTTTTTTTTTTATTGAGGTAACACTGGTTTATAACATTATATAAATTTCAGGTGTACATCATTATATTTCAGTTTCTGCATAGACTACATCATGTTCACCACCCATAAACTAACTGCCATCCATCACTATATGCAAGTGCCCTATTACTCCTTTCACCCTCCTCTCTCCCTCTTCTCTGATAACCACCAATCTAATCTCTGTATCTATGTGTTTGTTTGTTGTTGTTGTTGATGTTTTTATCTTCCACTTCTGAGTGAAATCAGATGGTATTTCACTTACCATAATACCTGTGAGGTCCATTATGTTGTTGCAAATGCCAAGATTTCATCTTTTTTATTGTTGAGTAGTATTCCACTGTGTATATATACCACATCTTTATCCATTCACCCATTGATGGGCACTTAAGTTGTTTCCAAGTCTTGTCTATCGTGAATAATGCTGCAATGAACACATAGGTGCATATATCTTTTTGAATTATTGACTGCATGTTCTTTGGATAAATATCCAGAAATGGAATAGCTGGATCATATGGTAGTTCTATTCTTAAATTTTTGAGGCATCTCCATACTGTTTGCCATAGAGGCTGCACCAGTTTGCACTCCCACCAGCAATGTATAAGGGTTCCCTTCTCTCCACATCCTCTCCAATACTTGTTATTTCTTGTCTTGTTAATTATAGCCATTCTGACGGGTTTGAGGTGATATCTCATCATGGTTTTGGTTTGCATTTCACTAATAATTAGTGATGTTGAATATCTTTTCATGTGCCCGTTTGCCACATGTATATCTTCTTTGGGAAAATGTTCACATCCTTTGCTCATTTTTTAATTGGGTTGTTTGTTTCTTTGTTGAGTTGTATGAGTTCTTTATATATTTTGGATATTAACCCTTTATCAGATACATGGTTTGGAAATATCTTCTCCCAATTCTCAGGTTGTCTTTTCGTTTTGTTGATGGTTTCCTTTGCTGTGCAGAAGCTTTTTAGTTTGATGTAGTCCCATTTCTTTATTTTTTCTTTTGTTTCCCTTGCCTGGTGAGACGTGTTTTCACAAACATGATGCTAAGACATGTCAAAGAGCATAGTGCCTATGCTTTCTTCTAGAAGTTTTATGGTTTCAAGTCTTACATTCAAGTCTTTAATCAATTTTGAGTTAACTTTCGCGTATGGTGTAAGATAATGGTCTACTTTCATTATTTTGCATGTGGCTGTCCAGTTTTCCCAACACCATTTACTGAAGAGACTTTGCTTTCTCTATTATATGTTCTTGGTTCCCTTGTCAAAGATTAACTGTCCATAGATGTGTGGGTTTATTTCTGAGCTCTCAATTCTGTTTCATCTGTTCTGATCCATGTGTCTGTTTTTCTGCCAGTACCATGCTGTTTTGATTACTATAGTTTTGTAGTATAGTTTGAAATCAGGGAGTGTGAAACCTCCAGCTTTGTTGTTTTTTTCTCAGAATTCCTTTAGCTATTTGGGGTCTTTTGTTGCTTCATATAAATTTTAGGATTCTTCGTTCTATTTCCATGAAGAATGTCATTGGGAATTTGATAAGGATTGCACTGTATCTTCAGATTGCTTTAGGAAGTATGGACATTTTAACTGTGTTAATTCTTTCAACCCATGAGTATGGAATATCTTTCCATTTCTTTGTGTCTTCTTCGATTTCTTTCAACAATGTTTTATAGTTTTCAGTGTACAGGTCTTTCACCGCTTTGGTTAAATTTATTCCTAGGTATTTTATTCTTTTTGTTGTGACTGTAAATGGGACTTTATTCTTAATTTCTCTTTCTGCTATTTCGTTGTTAGTGTATTGAAACATAACTGATTTTTATATGTTGATTTTGTATCCTGCAAGTTTACTGTATTATTATTTCTAATAGTTTTTTGGTGGATTCTTTAGGGTTTTATATATATGAAATCATGTTACCTGCAAATAGTGACAGTTTTACTTCTTCCTTTCCACTCTGGGGATTTTATTTCTTCTTTTTGCCTGATTGCTCTGGCTAGTACTTCCTATACTATGATAAATAAGAGTGGTAATAGTGAGCATCCTTGTCTGGTTCCTCTTCTTAAAGGGATAGCTTTCAGTTTTTCATCACTGAGTATGATATTAGCTGTGAGTTTGTCATATATGCCTTCATTATGTTGAGGTACTTTCCTTCAATATCCATTTTATTCAGAGTTTTTATCATAAATGGATGCTGTTTCTTGTCCAATGCTTTCTCTGCATCTATTGATTTTCTCTGCATCCTGTGATTTGTATTCTTCATTTTGTTAATATGATGTATCACTTTGATTGATTTGTGGATGTTGAACCATCCTTGCATCTCTGGAATAAATGCCACTTGATCATGGTATATAATCTTTTTAACGTATTGTTGTATTCAATTTGCTAGTATTCTGTTGAGGATTTTTGTACCTGTGTTCATCAGTGATATTGGCCTGTAATATTTTTTCTGTATTGTCCTTGTCTGGTTTTGGTATCAGGGTAACGTTGGCCTTGTAGAATGAGTTAAGAAGTTTCCCTTCCTCTTCAATTTATGGAAGAATTTGAGAAGGATAGGTATTAAGTCTTCTTTGAACATTTGGTAGAATTCTCCAGAGAAGCTGTCTGGTCCTGGACTTTTGTTTTGGGGGAGGTTTTGATTACTGTTTTGATCTTATTGGTGACCAGTCTATTTAAACTCTCTATTTCTTCTTGATTCAGTTTCGGAAGGCTGTATAATTCTAAGAATTTATCCATTTCTTCTAGATCATCCAACTGGTTGGTGTACAGCTTTTCATAGTATTCTCTTATAATATTTTGCATTTCTGAGGTGTCTGTTGTAATTTCTCCTCTTTTATTTCTGATTTTATTTATTTCAGCCTTCTCTCTCTTTTTCTTGGTGAGTCTAGCTAAAGATTTGTCAATTTTGTTTCTCTTTTCAAAGAAACAGCTCTTGATTTCATTGATTCTTTTCTACTTTTTAAAATCTCTATGGCATATATTTCCACTCTGATTTTTATTATTACCTTCTTTCTATTGATTTTGGGCTTAGTTTGTCTTCTTTAAGTTCCTTTAGGTGTTAAGATTGTTTATGTGAGATTTTTTGGTTTCTTGAGGTAGGCCTGTATTGCTATAAACTTCCCTTTTAGTACTACTTTTGCTGTATCCCATAAATTTTGGCATGTCATATTTTCATTTTCATCTGAAATGACACTTTTTAGTTGAGGAAAACTGAAAACAGATGGGGTATCAGAGTATATTAAGGGATTATTGTTAATTTGTTAGGTATAATAATGGAATTGTAGTTATATTAGAGACAAATACTGAGGCATCTATGAGAAAAATACATTACCTAAAAGAATAATATATTAAAAGATGACATAAAAAAAGTCTTGGGGGGATAGATCAAACAAGATGGACAAAATGCTGATAATTGTTGAAGTTAAGTGATGGGTAAAAAGCAGCTCATTATATACTTTTTGGAGAATATAAAAAAAATTTTCATAATAAAACAATTTTAAATGCCCTGTACACTGTATGTAAAGCATAGTCCCTGGTCTATTATAAGCACTCAAGAAAAGTTAGCAATTATATATTGTTGTTGTTTTTGTTGTTGTTATTATTATTATTATTATTACTATTACTAGAATCAGTGTGGTATATTGAAAAAAGAACATGAGCTTTGGAGGTCTGAGTTCTAACTCTGCCATTAACTGGCTACCTGATTTTGAGCAAATATTTTAACCGTTTTAAGTTTGAGAAGGCCTATTTATAAAATGTGAAACATAAGAATATTTCCTTCAAAGGGCTGTTGTAGAACCAAATGAGATGATAAAGAAAAGTACATTGGAAATTGTACAATACATACATATTAACATTTTTAATTCTTGCTTATAAGAAATTTATAATTCAATTATAGATTAAATCTAATACATATCACAACTCTAAAAGAAAGCTGAATCAAAATAGTGAAAAAATACTATAAAAGTTCAGAGGAAAACAAGATTATTTCTACTTAGAGACGATTAAAAAAGACTTCAGAGAGGAAAAAACATCTGAGCTCTTAAAAACTAGCAGGATATTCACAGGGAAAGATGAGGGGAAGAAGCACAAACTGAAGCAAACAATATGAACAAGGGCTGGGGGAGCAACAGGGCATGGTACACGGAGGGAGGTAAGAAACTCTCATCTGGAAGAACCAGAATTATAAAAAGAGTTTGGAGCCAGGTCATAGGTCATTTTGAGTGTCTCCCTGTGAAAGAGATTTTACCTGATAGGCAAGGTGGACCTTTCAACTTTTAGCAGGAAATTAAAACTAGGAGGTGCTTTCTAAGATTTATCTTACTGCTGATAGATCAGAAACTGCTATGGAACTGAAGGTTACCTAAAAAATCGATACCATAAAAACATGAAGAACATGAAACTCAGGGATAGAGAAGGTATCTTATCTGAAAATCAGCCAGAGCTGACTTTTTATTTAAAAAGGAAGATATAATACATTAGAATTTTGGTAAGGGCAAAAAATATGGACTGCGGAATAAAAGAAGAGCTTAAGTACAAAAATTTCACCAGACTGCTGAAAAAAAAAAAAGTTGACAAATCCTGGCAAGTAACTTCACTGAACTATATTCACGTAGAAGTGATTGTGAATTATTAATTGTGCCCCATTAAATACAAATTATGATGACTTGCTTTCCAATTTTGTCTAACATCAGAAACCAGAGAATATCATTATACATATACATGATTAAATTTTCATTTCTTAAAACAAAACACTGCATATTTTTAAAATTAATTCTTAGGTAAGGGGTACCTGAACATTTTAGACCACCACATCGCTAAAGTATTTTTTCCTTCAAATATCTGATAAAATGCAACTGCCTCTCAAAACTCAAGTATTCTTACTCAAAAACAGAAGTTTATTCTTAGGGAGTTTTTAAACAAAAAGAAATTATGCACCTATAGGCTGATCCTATAACTTAAAATCTTTGCAATAAATATTTGTATATCAAATGGAATATAGGTCTACAAATCAAAAGAAAAGAAGATTTGGAAAGGAAGGAAGCTTATTCTTGAGTAGACCTAGGACAGAAAAAGCATCATTAGCCAAAAACAAATAAGCATTTCTCTTTTTTCCCTCTCAGTAACGCTGTAATAAACAGAAAGTTGTGCTATGATTTAAAAAAAAACACAAAAGCAAAAAAACCCAGAATGAAACTCCTAATTGTATGAAAGGTACATGTAATGTTATAATTATAGTATGTAGAAAATAATGCATGTGGTGCATACTAAAGTGCTTCTACAATATGCAGCAGTATATCTAAGGGACCATCAAAAGTGTAATTTCAGGGCACCCTAGCCCTTTTGGCTGACAGGCAGCAATTCAGCTTCACTTACTGGAAAGTCGATAAGCTGTGTCATCAAACCCCACATAGAAAACCGAAAGCATAAAAAAAATCAATTTTGTTTTGCCAAAATAAGACATGGGCTACTTTATTTCGCTACAATAAGCAATTTTATGAAACTGTTTTTAGCTTCCCAACAGTTATGAAATCTTGTGTAATATCATAGACTATTAGAAAAGATAGTATTGTAAGAAACGAAAAGGTAGGATTGGGCTTAATAAAGATGATAAACCATGAGATACCTCAAAATCAACACTTATTCCTTTAATTTCCTCATTGTCAAAGTTGCCACTGGTAACTGAGCAATCTTTCACAGCATCTCTAAATTTACAACTTCAACTATGGAAAATTTCTTTCATGGACTCCAGCCAGTTTCTAGTTTGCAAACAGAAGGCTGGGTAGACTGTATCTATCTATAGACATTTGTATTAAGAGCATTCATTACAATTTATTGTATAATTATACCAACCCACTGCTGGCTTCTCTGTCAATATTTAATCCCCAAAGCTTCACTTCTAATTGACTTCTTTTTTAAGTAGTCATCACATAATGTTTCAGAAAGAGAAAGAGAAAGCAGTCTGATCAAGTTTTACAAATGGCTTACTTAGTTTCAAAATAAATCATGTGACTAAAATAGGCATTTTCCCAGATGGCTGTCACTTTGCACTTGAGTGAAAACATGCTACTCCATGAGAGTTGAGAGTCAGCAGTCCTCAACCTACCAGCTGCACCTTCACTTGCCTTTTTCTTTTCTGATTGTTTTGTTTCACAATATGGAAATAAGGGTGAAGGTGAGAAGATGCAGAAAATATTAAGAGAGGTACTGAAATACCACTGATAAACGAAGCAGGACATTTTCAAAGCTCTTGATGAAAGACCTGCATTACCATGATTGCAGCAGTATCTATTCCTGAAAAAGAAACCTCCTAGATGATCAGGGCTCTGAGGAAAGCACAGGGAAAGAGAACACATAACTCCATACCAGTCCTTAGACCAAGCACATCTCTTGTGGGGTACTTACTTTGCATTTGCCAACGAATATTACAGGTGGCTTTGCACTCCCTCAAACTTACCGCATGAAAGCTGTCAAGAATGTAACCATAGTGAACCCGGAGGGCACTATGCTAAATGAAATAAGCCAGAGAGAGAAAGACAAATACTGCATGGCATCACTTATATGTGGAATCTTAAAAAAAGAAGCCAAATTCATAGAGACAGTAGAAAAGTGGTTGCCAAAGGCTGGGGGGTGGGGAAAATAAGGAGAGGTTGGTAAAAGCATATGAATTTTCAGTTATAAGATGAATAAGGTCTGAGGAGCTAATGTATAAGATAGTAACTACAGTATAGCACTGTATTGTATAATTGAAATTTGTGATGAGAGACCTTAAATATCCTCACCAAGAAAAAAAAAGTAAATATATGAGGTGAGGGATGTGTTAATTAACTCAGTGGGGGAAATCTTTTCACAATGTACATGTATATCAAATCATCACATTGTACCTATGAAATATACTACAATTTTATTTGTCAGTTATACCTCAATAAAGCGAGGGGAAAAAAAAAGAGTCTAACCACAGACTCTCACTCAGATCTTAACACAGATGTTAACTTTTGAAAACAAGTTTGAAAGGAACTGAAGTTAGCCTAAAGTACTCAAAAAGTTCTATTTAGATTTCAACCAGCCACCGTGGTCCAGTTTCTACTCCCTGACCTCGTAAATGTAAGCATGCACAGAATTATACCTCATTTAATTAGCTAAATACTAATTAGCACTTAATTATTATAAATTTTTAAGTAACTAGTATGTCATTATTCTGTCCTAGTGATAACGCTGCCAGTGTCTGATCCTATCAGTATATAACCATATCCAGTTGAATGGGCCACTTAACTATTTACTCTTTTAAGTGGGCACTCCCGAGATTCTAATTTACTTTTTTCCTTCACTAAACAGTCGCAATTTTACAGAATAAGAAATCCAGTCAATTTGTCTTAGAATCTCCTGAAAGTAATCCAACTAAGCCTAAATTTTAAGTTCATATTACTTCTAAATCATTTTGACTACTCAGTTGGAATTTATTCTAGGTAGTCTTCTAAAATCCACTAATTCATTCAGCAACATTTGTTGAATGACTGCTGTATGCAAGGCAACAGGGAGGATGCAAAAATAACTAAGGCTCTTCTCAAGGGGCTCTTTTCCTCAAGGGGCTCTCTCCCTCTTTAGTAGACAGATGGCAGGTAAACACACAGAAGCCAAAAGAAACCTATAAATGACCTGCTATAACAGTTCAGAGAATGGGGTCAAACCTTCAGGCTGAAGTGTTTAGGAAGACTTTATTAAAGAAGCATATTATAGAATATTACTGCCAGAGGGACCTTAGAAAACACCAATTCCAATCCTATCATTTTGTAGATAAGGAAAAATAAAAAAAGGAAAAGAGACAAAAAAAGAAAAAGCCCTTTGAGGAATAGCAATCTCCTCAATATCACACAGAGTTGAAAAATCTGGACAAGAAGGTAGGTCTCTGGATTTCCAGCTTTCTGCTTTTCCATGTACCACAATGCCACTCTGGGGTTGGAAGGATTTCAATAGGCAAAGACAGGGAAAGAAGAAAGCATGCTGGAAAGAACAAAAGCTGGAGTATAACAGTGATAAGAACAGAGACTATTTAACTTACTGGAGGACAAGAGTTTGAAGGGAGGAGTGAGACACGAGGCTGCAAGTAGAATGGGATTACACACCTGAGGACATCAAATGACAGCCTGAGAGAGTTAGACCTTTTCACTAGATAAGTTAATGGACATAGGTAGCAGAATTTACTTACAAAATTTAAAAGTTCATTCAATATTGGTATTATTATATGACACTAACGGACTTACAGGTTTATAATGAAGGAACAGAAAATCCTTCTGATGTGAAAAAAGCCAGCTAAATGTAGCAAATTTATACTGAACACAATCTCCTTTTGTCAATTTTTCTCTTTCTCGACAGCAGAGGGTGACAGGATAGGGGTAAAAGAAGGCAAGACACTGTGATCTGCTGAAGATAGGGGGAGTTTGTGACAGCACCAACAGAGACATGTTTGTGATACCCCACACCTTGCTCCTCCTGAGGATCTTTAACCCACAGGCTCTACCCGTGGCTCCTGAGCAACTCTAGGCAAGCCTGAAAATCAGCAACATCTCTCATCCTCACCAGATGCTGGGGTCCAGCCACATACCTGTAGAGCAGTAGCTGCTCTTCGCTCCACCCCACTGCCTAGCTCTTTGCCCTACTGTATTGTTCCCTTCTTTGGGACTGGAAATAGACTAGAGATAACATACCAGATTTCACACCAACGTTTGCATAGCACTCTAGAGCAATTTCAAAGCGCTTTCATAGCCTCTTTTTCATTTATCATAAAGCATAAGCAAACCTCTGTTACACCTCACCCTTCACCCAGCATAGCTTTCCTCAACCCCCCAGAAGTTAGAATATGCTCTCTGTCTCTCTGGTTACTGGCTAGACCCTAACTTGAACATTTCAACCTAGACAACTCTTCTGAAACCCTGACTCTATTATCTGCTCAATGGTAAGCACTGCCTTTGCCAAGAAACTCCTACTGTGTCCCACCCACTAAACCCCTAAGGCATCAATACCATCTGGGATATTTCAAAGATGCTTAAACATCAAAGCTTGACCTCTAGGGGCCTTCCTTTTGAAAGCCTGCTTTTCAGCAAAATTATTCCTCAAGCCCCAGCTTTGCCATGTAATCTGCTGCTCCTGAGATGCCAGCAGACTCTGTGTCTAAGGCCATTGTGGTGATGGCAGAAGTCCTGAAAAAAACATACTGACTGAATCAGGGTTTAACTACTTATAAAGTTTGTGAAGTACTCTTGGCTATATAGTCATCATTTTTCAAGTGAGATGAGAACTGGACTTCCTGGGTTTCAATATGAAGGGCTGAATACTAGACTATTAATGATCATCCTCCAACTCTGGTATATAGACTCAGGAAAAATAAGTTTTCAGTATATAAAGGTAGGTAGAGGTGAGTGACATCAGCATCATGGTAGAGTGAGCTCTTCACTTAGACTCTCCCCCCTAGGATACAATGAAAAGAACATTCATAAACCAACAGAGGACATTCACACAACACAAATGAAGTCTGAGAGACCCACGCAGCAATATGTCTGAAGGTGGAGGTGCTGGACCGCTAGGAGGAAGTGGAAGGAGGTAAGGGGATCTCCTCTCCCTCCCCAACAGCAACCCAGGTTACCGGACCATGCACAGCTCTGAGAAAAGAAGGGGGGAGGGAGAGCTATCTGTGGCAATGCCTTCACTGTCCAAGTTCCCTCAAAACTCGTGGGAAAGTTCTATACAGAGGAAGCTATACTATTGTGAGGGTGTTTTCATCAAGACAGCAACCCAGGAGAGCAGATAGCGAGGGCAGAGCAAGAACACCCCTGGGATTTTGCACACGAAAGAAAGTGCACCTCCCACTCCACTCAGTGCTCCAGCTCAGCCTGTTGGCCACAGCGCATGCACAAACATTATAAAAGGAGCAGCTGTAAGCGAGTGAGCCAGCAATTGCAGATGGGCCCTGTCAGCAAAGATTCCAAAGGACAGGCACAGGCACAAGGAATCACAGCAGGCTCTGAATACACAGAACCTGACCCCACCCCAGTGGCAGCAGGTGGAATCTGCAATCAGATACTACCACTATGCGAAGACACCAATCCATGCCATCAAACAGTATGAAGAAACATATTAATACTCCAGGCCAGAAGGAGAATGAGAAGCACCCAGAAATCAATCCTGAAAGCACAGAAATTTACAACTTAAATGACAGAGAATTCAAAATAGCTATCACAAAAAAACTAAATGAGTTACAAGAAAATTCAGATAGTTCAATGAAATCAGGAAGAAAACTAATAAACAGGGAATTCTTCACAGAAGAGATTGAAACTATAAAGAAGAACCAATCAGAAAACTTGGAGATGAAAAGCACAATGGATGAGATAAAGAAAAATCTAGACTCCCTGAATAACAGAGCTGATATTATGGAGAACGGAATTAGCAATATGGAGGACAGAAATATAGAAATGCTTCAAATGGAAGAGAGAGAACTAAGACTAAAAGGAAATGAAGAAATTCTCCAAGAAATATCCGACTCAATTAGGAAATGCAACATAAGTATTATAGGTATTCAAGAGGGAGAAGAGGGAGAGAATGGAATAGAAAGCTCGTTGAAAGAAATAATAGCTGAGAACTTCCCAAACCTGGGGAAGGAGTTGGAAATACAAGTAAAAGAAGCTAATAGAACTCCTAATTATATCAATATAAAAAGACCTTCTCCATGGCATATGTTAGTAAAACTTGCAAAAGTCAATGACAAAGAAATAATATTAAGGGCTGCAAGACAGAAGAAAACAACTTACAAAGGAACCCCTATCAGGTATTCAGTGGATCTCTCAGCAGAAACCTTACAGGCTAGGAGAGAGTGGAACAATGTATTCAAAATTCTGAAAGACAAAAACTTTCAGCCAAAAATACTCTATCCAGTGAAAATATCCCTCAGATACAATGGAGAAACAAAAACTTGCCCAGATAAACAAAAGCTAAGGGAGTTCATTGCCTCCACACCCACCACTCCTCCCCAAAAGAAATGATCAAGAAGGCCCTCATATCTGAAAAAGAAAAAGAAAGGGTTTACAGAGCCTTGAGCAAAGAGATAAACAGGCAGACAAAGTCAGAAAATTGCAGCTCTCTATCAGAACAGGTTAGTAAACAATTATAACATTAAAGATAAAGGGAAGGAAAACATAAAAAATAACTATAATCTCATCATTTTAATCACAAACTCACAACACAAGATGAAATAAGTTGTGACAACAATAACTTAGAAGGGGAAGAGAAAGGGATGGAATTGGCTTAGACTAAGGAAATAAGAGGCTATCAGAAAATGGCCTATGTCATCTATGAGATTTTTATACAAACCCCCTGGCAACCACTAAACAAATAATCAGAACAGAGAGACAAATGATAAATAAGGAGACAATGGAGAAAACCTTCATAGAGAACTACCAAACTGAATTGGTAGTCCAAAATACATGGATGAGAAACAAGGGAAATACAGAACAACTGGAAAATGAATGATAAAATGGCAGCATTAAGTACTCATATATGAGCAAGCACTCTAAAAACAAATGTATTTAATTCACCAATCAAGAGACACAGAGTGGCTGGATGGATTAATAAACAAGACTCAACAATATGCTGCCCCCAGGAAACACATCTCAGTTCTAAAGACAAACACAGGCTCAGAGTGAAGGGGTGGAAGACAATACTCCAAGCTAACGGCAAACAAAAGAAAGCACGTGTTGCCATACATATATCGGACAAAGTTGACCTGAAGATAAAAATGGCAGTATGGGACAAAGATGGGCAGTATATAATGATAAAGGGGACACTTCACCAAGAAGACATAACACTTATAAATATATATGCACCAAACACAGGAGCACCAAAGTACATAAAGTAACTACCAACAAACTTAAAAGGAGATATTAACACCACCACAATAATAGTAGAGGACCTTAACACCCCACTTACATCAATGGATGGATCATCCAGACAGAAAGTCAACAAGAAAAAAGTGGAATTAAATGAAAAACTAGACCAGATGGACTTAACAGATATATAGAGAGCACTCCATCCAAAAACAGCAGAATACACCTTCTTCTCAAGTGAACATGGAAAATTCTTAAGGACAGACCATATGGTGGGAAACAAGACAAGCCTCAATAAATTTAGGAAGATTGAAATCATATCAAGCATCTTTTCCAACCATAGTAGAATGAAACTAGAAATGAAATATAAGAAAAGAGCTGGGAAACTTACAAACTCGTGGAGATTAAACAATGTGCTACTGAATAACCAATGGATCATTGAAGAAACTGAAGGAGAAATGAGAAAATACCTGGAGACAAATGAAAATGAAAATACACCAGACCAACTCATATGGGATGCAGCAAAAGTAGTTCTAAGAGGGAAATTCATAACAACACAGGCCCACTTTAACAAACAAGAAAAATCTCAAATAAGCAGTCTTAAACTACACCTAACAGAATTAGAAAAAGAACAAACAAAGCCCAAAGTCAGAAGGAGGGAAATAATAAAAACTAGAGTAGAAATAAATGAAATCAAAACCAAAAAAAAAAAAACAGTAGAAAGGATCAATGAAACTAAGAGCTGGTTCTTTGAGCAGATAACAAAATTGACAAGCCCTGAGCCAGACTCACTAAGAAAAAAAGAAAGAAGGCTCAAATAAATAAAATTAGAAATGAAAGAGGCAAAATTACAATGGGTAGCACAGAAATACAAAGGATTATAAGAGAATACCATGAAAAACAATTTGCCACAAATTGGACAATCTAGAAGAAATGGATAAATTCTTAGACTCATACAACCTCCCAAAGCAGAATCAAGAAGAAACAGAGACTCTGTATAGACAAATCACAAGTAAAGAGATTGAAACAGTAATCAAAAACCTACTAAAAAATAAAAGTCCAGGACTAGACGGCTTCTCTGGAGAATTCTACCAGACATTCAAAGAAGATTTAATACCTAATCCTTCTCAAACTATTCCAAAAAGTTGAAAAAAAACAGAACACTTCCTAACACATTTTATGAGCCCAACATCACTCTGATCCCAAAGTCAGACAAGGACAACATGAAGGAAAATTACAGGCTGCTATCACTGATGAACATAGATGCAAAAATCCTCAACAAAATATTGGCAAACTAAATACAGTAATACATTAAAAGGATCATACTCCATGAACAAGTGGGATTTATACAAGGGATGCAGGGATGGTTCGACATTCACAAATCAATCGATGTGAAACACCATATTAACGAAATCTATGTGAAACATCACATTAACATATGATCATCTCAATAGATGCAAAGAAAGCATTTGACAAGATCTAACATCCATTTATGATAAAAACTTTCAATAAAATGGGTATATAAGTAAAGTACCTCAACATAATGAAGGCTATATATGACAAACCCACAGCCAACATCATATTCAATGGGGAAAAACTAAAAGCCAGCCTCTGAGAATAGGAACAAGAGAAGGGTGCCCACTCTTGTCATTTTTATTCAACATAGTACTGGAGGTTTTGTCCAGAGTAATTAGACAGAAAAAGAAATAAAAGGAATCCAAATAGTCAATGAAGGAGTGAAACTCTCACTATTTGCAGATGGCATGATTTTACATAGAGAAAATCCTAAAGAATCCATTGGAAATCTACTAAAAATAATCAACAACTACAGGAAAGTTGCAGAGTACAAAATTAACTTAACAAATATCAGTTGTATTTCTATATTCTAATAACAAACTAACAGAAAAAGAACTCAAGAATACAATCCCATTTACAATCTCAACAAAAAGAATGAAATATCTAGGAATAAAGTTAACCAAGGAGGTAAAAGACCTGTACAAGGAAAACTATAAGACAGTATGGAAAGAAATCAATAAGGACATAAAGAAATGGAAGGATATTCCACGCACATGGATTGAAAGAATAAACATAGTTATAATGTCCATACTACATAAAGCAATCTACAGATTCAGTGCAATCCCAAGCAGGATCGTAATGACATTCTTCACAGAAACAGAACAAAGAATCCTAAAATTCATATGGGGCAACAAAAGACCCCGAATAGCTAAAGCAATCCTAAGAAAAAAGAACAAAGCTGGAAGCATCACAATCCCTGATTTCAAAATATAGTACAAAGCTATAATAATCAAAACAGCATGGTACTGATACAAAAACAGACATTCAGATCAATAGCACAGAATTGAAAGTCACACATCTATGGAAAGCTAATCTTCGACAAAGGAGCTAAGAACATACAATGGAGAAAAGACAGTCTTTTCAATAAACGGTGCTGGGAAAACTGGACAGCCACATGCAAAGAATGAAAATAGATCATTATCTTTTGCCATTCACAAAAATTAACTTAAAATGGATCAAAGACTTGAAGGTAAGACCTGAAACCATAAAACGCTTAGAAGAAAATATAGGCAGTACACTCTTTGACATCAGTCTTAGAAGGATCTTTTTTAATACCATGTCTACTCAGGCAAAGGAAACAAAAGAAAAAATAAACAAGTGGGACTTGAACAGACTAAACAGCTTCTGTAAGGCAAGGGAAACCAGGATCAAAACAAAAAGACAACCACCAACTGGGAGAAAATATTTGCAAATCATATATCCGACAAGGGGTTAAACTCCAAAATATATAAAGAACTCATACAACTCAACAACAAAAAAACAAACAAGCCGATCAAAAAATGGGCAGAGGATATGAACAGACATTTTTCCAAATAAGATGTACAGATGGCCAATAGGCACATGAAAAGATGTCCAACATCACCAATCATCAGGGAAATGCAAATCAAAACTACACTAAGATATCACCTTACGCCCGTCAGAATGGCTATAATCACCAAGACAAAAAATAACAAATGTTGGAGAGTATATGGAGAAAAGGGAACCCTCATATACTGCTGTTGGAAATACAAATTGGTGCAGCCACTATGGAAAACAGTATGGAGATTTCCCAAAAATTTAAGACTAGAACTATCATATGACCCAGCTATCCCACTAATGGATATTTATCCAAAGAACTTGAAATCAACAATTCAAAGAGATTTATGCACCCCTATGTTCACTGCAGTATTATCCACAACTGCCAAGAAGTGGAAGCAACCCAAGTGCCCACTGACTGACTGCATGAAGAAGATGTGATATATATATATACAATGGAATACTACTTAGCCATAAAAAAGACAAAATCATCCCACTGGCAACAACATGAATGGGTATTATGTTAAGTGAAATAAGCCAGACAGAGAAAGACAAACACCGTATGATTTCACCCATATGTGGAGGATAAACTAACACATGGACAAAGAGAACAGATTAGTGGTTACTAGAGGGGAAGGAGGGTGGAGGGTAGGCATAAAGGGTAATGGGTCACATTTATATGGTGACTGACAAATAACAACATACAACTGAAATTTCACAATGTTATAAACTATTATGATCCCAATAAAATTTAAAAAAATGGTAGGTAGAACTTTTCAAATAGTGAAAAAAAGACCATGAGTAATTTATTGCTCTCCTTTTAATTCTTATTTAGATAAAATGAAACAAGAGAATATTAAAGTCCTTTTTAACAAAACAGTGATACACAGATATAATGTTAACTGAGCACCTACTATGAGCCAGGCGCTGTGTAAAGTACTTTCCATGCATTATCTTAATGTTCTTTACATTAGCCCAACAGAGTACATACTATTTTTATTCTCGGGCTAGATATTGGGACTGAGCCTTAATAAGATAGGTAATTTTCCCAAGGTCACAGCCATCTGAGAAAGAGCTGCTATTGGACCTCTAGCCAGCTAATTTCCAAGCCTGTGCACTCAACCAGCAAACCATTCAACTGGCCCATTTTTATTTCAAAAAATGAACACTTCAAAATTGTAAGTTTGAGGGATAAAGAATATATACTGTTTATATAAGTTTTAAAAAAGTAAAAATAAAGACCGAATCCCTTCTGAAAGTTTATTAGCCCTAATTTAAGATCAATTTTTTAAACCAAAAGTGCTTGCTGTTCGCTGTGACTCTGCTAATTCAACTGAGGAAAATTATCAGAACCCTCTAAATATAAAATATCCATCCATTCCTTCAATAAACACATATTGAATATCTACTATGTAGTAGGCACTATGCTAGGAACTGCGGATAGAGAGGTGAGCAAGAGAACCATGGTCCCTGCCCCTGAGGAACATACAGACAAGCTCAGAAGACAGTCATTCTACATGTCAATATAGTAACTTGACCAGTGTGATGACAGGGAGATAAACGAGCATAGAAGCAGGGGAAACCTAACTCAGCTAGGAACAAGGAAGACCTCCTAAGACTTAAGGGAAAGGGGTATGGGAAAGGGACTGGGAGTGCTCCATGCAGAAGGACAAGCATGCACCAAGGACCAGAGCGGAGCTAAGAAACTGAAGGAAATTTAGAGTGCTCAAAGCAAACACAGAAAGAGAAAGGAGGCAGCCAAGGCTTAGGATTAGAAAGGTGGGCAGAGGCCAGATCCTGCAGGACTCTGTAAGACACACTGAAGACTATACCGAAGGGCAATGGGCAGCCAATCTAAGTAAAAAGACTTTGTCAGATTTTAGTTTTACAAGTATCAATCTGGCTGCAGGGCAGAGAGTAACCACAGTGGGAGTAAGGTTGGGTGCAGCTATATTAGGACACTATTGCTGTAAACCAGGTGATAGGTGATGGTGAGCTCAGCTGGGGTGACAGACATGGGAAAGAACAATAGATACTTATAAGTAGAACGGACAGGACTTGATAGGTGATTGAATCGGGGGTGATTTAAGCCCTCAAATTCTAAAGTTTAGCAAGTTGAAGACACTCATCATTTAATTAAATTAGTCATTTAGTTGGGAAAAAGAATCACTTCTAAAAACTTATTCCAACAAGGAGAAGAAACTTACTGCTTTCAAACTGTTACTATCATGTATTCAGTGGTACCTGAGTTCCAGCCATAACTCACCTGGTTACCAACCAATAACAGGTGTTCTCCGAGAAGAAAGTCTTTGAGCATATCTTCCATTACTATCATGTGCTAGAGAAAAAAGAACTGGCAGTTAATTGTGTTTTGCGTAATCAAAGTGAAATAAGAAAGTCAGCTAAAAAGATATCTTCATGGAAAGTAAAACATCTATTCTAACAGACAATACTTGAACAGATTGATTTTAAAAAAACAAAAAATTCAGTGCTGTGGTTATAAGCTATATAATCATTTAGGTCACTGACAGTGAAACCTGAAACAAGGCTAAGCCACCAATCAATATTTCAAAGAGCTTTTATAATTCAACTGAAATATTTTTCAGCTATTGCACTATGTAGAGTTGGCTTGTAATTTCATATAATATTTAAATTAACATGTGCTAGTGTAAATATACAAAGGCTTTCTAAAAATAACTGGGGAGTTCCATGGAACATTTTAAAGATTTTATTTTTTTTAAAGATTTTATTTTTCCTTTTTCTCCCCAAAGCCCCCCAGTGCATAGTTGCATATTCTTTGTTGTGGGTCCTTCTAGTTGTGGCATGTGGGAAGCTGCCTCAGCGTGGTTTGATGAGCAGTGCCATGTCCGCGCCCAGGATTCGAACCAACGAAACACTGGGCCGCCAGCAGCAGAGCGCGTGAACTTAACCAGTTGGCCACAGAGCCAGCCCCCCCATGGAACATTTTATACTAACTTGTTCTTAACCATTATCTTCAAAGGATGCACAGCTTTAGAATTAAAGATATATTATTTACCTTCCATATTTTTTTATTCTAATCGTGACACAATATAATAAAAGAACAAGATTAAAGTTGTTCACAATAGCTACAGAGGAAATTACATTGCTCTTTTGAATCTTGAAAAATAGGACAACAGTAAGTAGGTCACAAAGGCTCATCGGGGGTTGAGAGGAGAACTATACTCCGGAACGATTAATACCCCTATTACTTTCTCTTGGTTTTCTGTATTACAACAATAATGGCCCCATAAGTACTGAAGTTATGGAAGTTTCCTATTTGTTAAAAAAAAGGCAAATTATGCTTCTGCATCTAACACATGTTGCAGGTATTTTTCTAGTTTGTCACTTGCTTTTCTTTTTTTAACTTGGTTTATGGAATTTTTTTTTTTTTTACATCTAGAATATTTTTCTTTTACTTGTCAAATTAAGGAATACTTTCTTTCCGAGTTTCTTTCTTAGAAAAACTGAGGAAGTTTTTTCCCTCCTTCAAGAACAGATGAGTATTGCCTAATGTTTATCTTGGCGGTTGCATTTTTTTTAATGCTTTCAGATAATCCATGGAGCTAGAGTTTTAGTAAGGCTTGAAGAAGAGTGAGAATATCAATTTATTGTCCATTCTGGAACACTTTTAAGAATAAAAAGAAACATTTTAATAATTATGGTGGGACAAGAAATGTAAACAGGGACTCTTAAGCAAACAGAGGTGTATGGTTGTTGTAGTTAAAAGGGAGTTCCTACAACACTCTTTCAATCTGAGCTCTAGTGATAATGTGTTCTAGAGACCTCTTCCTTCTACCTAAGATGAAAAGTCAATGCCAACTTCCAGACAACATTAAGTTCTTCCAGAAATAAATGGGCTAATCTTCACGAAGAACAGATAGAAAAGTTGGAATGAGCACCTGTATAGCCAGGTGAAAAAGCAATGTAAACAGTGAAAAATAATCCAAACTATATTTGCAGTCTTCTTTACTTTTTCTCGTGTTCTCCTATTGCATGCCCTCATTACATCTAACTAGATTACCCAAATCAACAAACATTAGCTAAGGCTAAGGTCAATGCCCACATAATTGTCTTAACGTCTTAGTCCGCTTAGTACCACAGACAATTTCTTTTTTTTTTTTTTTTTTTTTAAAGATTTTATTTTTTCCTTTTTCTCCCCAAAGCCCCCCGGTACATAGTTGTGTATTCTTCGTTGTGGGTTCCTCTAGTTGTGGCATGTGGGACGCTGCCTCAGCGTGGTCTGACGAGCAGTGCCATGTCCGCGCCCAGGATTCGAACCGACGAAACACTGGGCCGCCTGCAGCGGAGCGCGCGAACTTAACCACTCGGCCACGGGGCCAGCCCCTACCACAGACAATTTCTTAAAAGTCTCCTCTCCCAGTTCTCTGTCTCTCCTGATTCCTTTTTACCTCTCCAAAAATTTCTCTCCCTTGTCTTCTCGGTTGGATCTTCTTGTAGCTATTTCTTAAATTGATTTTCCTCATGTTCCTTCATTTTTTCTCTCTCACTACCTTTTTACATGACTTCCTGAGGAGTCACAGTATAGGGCAGAGCAGGTTGTGTCTATTTGTAACGGGCACCCACCTGAGGGTTGAGAGGACTGTGTGCAGAGTTAGGGACCTGCACGTCAGTGCTCAAAGAGCTACTTCTGATCCTGTTCTCCCCAACTCCTCGCATCCATTCCATGGCTTCAACTAATAACTCTATACCGATCTTCAACAGTTAGACTTTTCTCCCCAACTCTAGCTCTATATCTCCAAGTGACTATCAAACTACTTGGTCATTTCCCAGTCTCCTCAAACTCAACAGATCCAAAACTTGGCTTATTACTTTCTCCTCAACTTCGTTCTTTATCTTGTATCTTTTATCCTGCTTAATAGCATTACTTCCTACCACCTAACCAAATCCCTGTCATCACCCTCCTGCTCATCTCACTCCTCCCTTATCAACAGTCAATTAAACACCCAGTCTAAGCTATTAAGCTACCCAAAAGTCAACTGCATCTGTCCTTTCCTTTCTATCCTCACGGCTTTCATTCAGGTTTTTATCATCTCTGGCTTAGATTTTTATCAGCCAGTTTGGTTTCTCTATCTTCAGTCTCTCCTGGAGCCACTGTATTCTCTACAGTACGGATAATCACTTTTCTGTTCAAAGTCATGTCATTTCTTTCTTCAAAATTCTCTAAATGATTCCTAATACCTTAGGAACAAAGGCCAATCCTTACTTTCTTGATTTAGTCTCAGCCTCATCTCTACCCCCTCTTTCTCCTATGTTGTGTTCCAGTCATGGGCACAATTTGCAATAATTTTTCTCTTTACTCTCCTGATTATTTTTCCAGCAGACTATGTGTTCCCTGACAAAGAATCTCTGTCTTTCATCTAATACAAAGTTCCATTGACTCTACCTCCTAAATAGTCCTACAATGTGTCCTCTCCACTCTCTCCCCACTGTCACCACCTTCATTCAGATCCTCCAGACTTTTCACTTGAACTATTACAACAGCCTCCTAACTAGTCTCTCTTTGCCTTGGTTCCAACTCATAGACAACATTAAAGAGTGAGTGTAAAGTTAGCAAAAGTGGAAATGTTTCAATGGCTTCCTCACTTCTGGATAGCATTCAAATTCCTTAGTTAGCAAGTACCAGATGATCTGACCCTTGCCTAACTCATCAGCCTCATCTCTTGTCACTTTTCCATTTGCAACCTTAGCTCTGAGCCAGTGACAATTAATTATATGTAGCTCCCTAAATGAGCTACTCCATTACATAGCCAGCTCTCTGCAAATGCTGGTCTCTGCCTGACAGACTCTCTCAACTCTGCCTGGTTAACTCATTTTTCATGATCATCCAATCTAGAACAATCACCTCATCAACGCTACCACATTAACCTCTGGGTGCTTCCATCACACTGTGTAACCATGTGTACTTACTTGTCAGTCTCCCCCATTAGATTACGAGCAAATTGAGCACGGGAGCTGTGCATGTGCGTGTGCGTGTATTTTAATCTCTGTATCCTAAGACCTTAGGACAAGGCTTGACACATGGTAGATTTTTAAAAATTTTTTCAGATCTAAAGCTTGTGAGGCTTAAAACGCCACTAATCTCTCTGTCCTCCAATTTCTCCTTCTCACAGGTGCGAGTGCAGTATTCTGTAATGACAGATTTAATGAAATAATACTCCTGATTATGAATATTTAAAATCCTATTCCTTCTTTCATTAATCCACTCAACACATATTTACCACAGTGAATGCATACAGTCACTATGTGCCAGGCACTGTGGTACTTGCTGGAGACACAAAAGAAAGAAAACACAAGGCTTTGCCCTGGTGGTGTGGAAAAACCGATTTTAAAAATCAGTTTCAACACAATGTGTTAAGGGGACCAAAGGGCATAGAACAAGACGGTATAGAAGCACCTACAGATGCAATAGGCACTGAAGACTGCTGCTTCAAAGATGAAATGCCGCACAAAAGGAAATAGTAATAATATGCAACAAAAGCAAATCTAATCAAGCCATCGTTCCTAGAATTGGCAGAAACAAAATTTTTCATTAATGGTTAATTCATAATGCTTTATGAAGAGAAGGTACATTTAGAGACAGGCTACATAATGTCCCTCAGGGCCACTGTGTAAAGTTCACAGCAGCCCTGCGGTCCTCAATGTCTATGTCACAAACACCATGGCAACAGACACTGTGTTCAAGGGCAGAGTGGCCCTCCCTGCTACTGAATTTCCTACATTCTTATATGCCGGAAAGTCTCTTCAACCTTTGCTACCATGGAGTTTTTCAAATTGTCACTTACAACGGTTTCCTGATTCCTTTTTCTTTATTCCTTTCCACTACCTAGACAGAGTATTATACCATCAATGCTTGGAAATAGTGTATTTTCCTTACAATCATGTTTGTGTCTGGTTGACTGGCAAGAATTTTTTCCTCTTCCATGTCTTATAAGTAACTTTATTTTCTGTTCATTTGTCCACTGCTTCTACAAGAGCATTAATGCTCTGGAAGAAAAATAAAACCTACATTAGTTTGGCCTATAGAATGAATAAAAAGCAAGTCCGAGTTATGTCTTTTGCTGTGCCACAGATAAGAATTAAAGTTTTGACAAATTTCAAAATATTTAATCAAGAGTTATTGAGAAAGAAGAATTTGCCTAGATACCTTCTATGTTGTTAATATAATGTAGGGATATAAATTATGGTATTCATTGAACAACAAATAGGATTAGGATATGGCACATAAAAAAGAAATTTTACTTTAATTTCTCTAACTCCTTAATATAATGAAAATAGTAAGTAGAAGTACTTCTAACATGATTTGTAAATGTAAGGTTATTGTTTACATGCAGATTAGTGACCAAACATTACAGAATAATTTAAGTATGTTTTTTATTATAAAATATATAACCACTTGACGGAAAATTTAGAAAAGAAAAAACCCTTTTATATTATGGGTAATCTTCTCTGGAAAAAATTCTTATTAAAGTGAACATCTACAATAAAGCTTTCTGAGTACACACTGATCTCTGTGTCTTAGTGAAACTATAAGTTAACTAACTACATTCCTCCCTTTAAAAAAAAAAAAGGAAAAGCAAAGAACAGAGAAATACTAGGAATTTTCAGGAAAAGGAAAGGAATATGAAGGAAAGAATGCATAGGACACATCTTTCCTTGAACTACTAAAATGATTTAACCAAGAGAAAAGCAAAAGAGAGGATGAGTATTAGTTCAACTTTGTTTTTAATTTAATAACATATTCATTTTATTTACCTGAAGTATAGCGTATATGCATGTATAGCAGCAGCTCTTCCAATTTTATAATGCCTAATGAAAGATGTTTCAATACTTCATTTTGCATCATCTGAATTGAACTTATTAGCAAATTACAAAAATAATCAGTTTCACCTGAATCAGAATTAACTACCACAATGTAAGTGGTGACTTATCCACGAAGGCAAAGCAATGATCTTACCTGAATATTGTCATAGAATAGAACATCAGGCACTTTCATTTTCTCATGGGCATTATAGATTGGTGCACTAACAGCTCCAATCCTCAGAAATCCAGATGCTACTTCACCTAAATATTTCACACAGGACAGAGAATTACTCGTGGCACAGCCCTCAGAGAAGCCAAGTCCAGCCCACACAGAATGCAATACAGTATCTTTAATATCCTGTGGGCTTTTCAAGGAATTTTAATTTAACATCTCAAAGAAACAAGCTTAAAGGTGGTAATAAAACACCATAGTTCTACATTAAAAACTTAAAGCTCTACAAAAAAGCTTAAAATCTTTCAAAATATAATAAACTTTATTTAAAACAATGTATGTAGCAAAGAACATATAGATAAAATTTAGAGGGGAAAAAAATTCCTAGAACTCAGTCAAGTCACCTTCATCAGCGTGTTTCATCAGAGACTATAATACACATATAAGCCAAATATACATTCAAAAGCTCTCAAGTACCCTGAATATCACTTTTTTGGATCCACCCATTGAAAAACCCCATGTGAGAATTCCTTAGTGATCTAGTCAAAAATACAGATGCATCAACGCACCCCAGACCTCTCCAATTACTATTTTCGGGGATGGTCCAGGAGATGTGTATTTTCAAATAAGCACTCAGGGTGCTACACAATTACTCTGTGATTATTATTGTATTGTCTCCTATAGTCGGCGTAGAAGAGAATATAAGCTCCTTGAAGCCAGGAAACTAAATAATAAACTTCTCGAAGTCACGAAACATATCTCATGTGCATTCCCCATAGTTACCAGATACACACGCTCACTGCCTGACATATTTCAAGGTCAGTAATAACAACATGAATAGTAGGAGTTGTTGCAGTAGTACTGATGATCACAATAATGGAAGCACTCATTTATTAAGGACGTTCTATGTGCCAGATCCCAAACTAGGAGCTTCAGCTCATTGTTTTCTCATGTAACTTCATGTAACTTTCTTAACAATGAGAAAAGAATATGAGGATGCTAAGAAGAACCTAAATTAACTTGCTTAAAATCACCCAGCTAGTATGGGTAGAACTGAAAATAGAACTTAGTGTAGTCTGATGTTCTTTCTATATGGGGTATGTTCCACCCTTTGACTCCAAATAATATTCCATCCTGTGGAAATATCCTAGCAAGCAAACAGACAATTACAAAGCCTTAAACAATTGACCCATCTTTTTTCCCCCCTACTTCAAATAAGAAAATTGCTATTTTTGTGCTAACGCATTTTGAAAGACAAGGAGGGAAAGCAATATTTGCGTCTGTGGTGTACCATAAACAATTTTGAGCTAAAAATAATTAAGCTGTCACCCTGTTTAATCACTGCTGAGTGCTACACATTTGCCAAAGCACAGCAGATCTCTTCTTTCAATAGATCCTTGCCATTTTCTTTTTATTCACAAATTCTATAGGGAAGGAAACCCACAAGCTGCCATGCTGAGAATTTACTATTTTTTTACTACCGTCAGGTCTCTGAAATAGATCCAATATAAAACTGTAAAGGGAAAGACCAGGACTGTGGCAGTGAATTTACTATATGCTTGCATGTTGAGATGACACACATAATTTCAGGTTTAAATAGCATCTGATACCATCATGGTTTAGTTTATAGAATATATCTGTTCAGTAGTTTGAAGGCTTTGGGAAAATTTAATTCACTCAACCAAGGTTTACTGTTAAAATTTCAAGCTAGAAAAGGGAAACGCACTCAGAGAATGGTGATACTAAGAGAAAGCTGGTTAGATACCTTTTTAAAAATCTCATGGGATGGCATTATTTTGGTAAATTTGTCAAGGTCCTCAGCCTAGTAGGCTTAAAACTTGATTTTGTCATTACAACAGAGGGCAAACCTAACTCTCAGGAGAATATTAAGGACACATATTCTGCTCCCTATATAAATTCTGATATATAAAACCAGAATTGCAAAATATTAACATTGTGACGAAAACTGCACCTTTCACATGGACTATATGACACACTGACTGTCACATCAGCATATTATTTGGAGGGAGACCTACATGGAAAGCCAAATCCTTATCAGAATGTTATTTCCTAAGTATGGACTCTGAAGAAGGAAAGTGAATTCAATGAATTCTCCACAAGAGAGATGATATTAAAGATGAGCGGAACCAGACAAATCAAAAGTCTTTTAACTTCCTTATCCCCTCCACAGGGTTTAGATGGGAACTGCTAATAGCAGCGTGTTATCAAGATTAAACAGTCTATAATCTGAATGATGCAGTCTTTCTTTGGATGTGTTAAAAGATTCAATCAAGTAACATTATGAGTCTAAAGTCCCAGAGTTATTCTGTCTCTTTGAATTGTCTCTGCATATCTGTACCCAGATCCATTAGTATGTTGAGTTTGTAATTTTACTTTTAACAGGTCATCTTATTGGCCTTAATACCAAATTCTTGTCTCAATGTAGCCCCAATGATTAAAAACATCTGCTACAAAGAAAGCCACAACAGTCCCCTTTAAAAGAGTGGTCACACATTGGATGTTTTGATAAAACAGGTAAATTGCCTCAAAAAATAGAGAACCAAAGTTTCATTGTGCTCTAAATTGAAGAATAGGGAACTTTTATAGGAAGAGATAAACCTCCCCAAAACTCAAAATTATCCTCATGGCTATCTAGAAGAAAAGTACCATGAAAGACAATACAGGTGGAAATAGAAGGAATAAGAGGCGTGAAATAGTATTCTGAATATTATTTTAGTCTATATCAACCTATAATCATTTCCCAAACACGTCCCAAAGACATTGGTGGTTCTCAAAAATGTAAATTTTGTGCAAAGAAAACAGAATTCTAGATTCTATGGTGAAATACAATTGGAAAACTGGCAAAACAAAATCACACAAGTTTATTTACAGCAGGAATTCTCAGAGTCTTTAATAGTTTCATGTCAATTATGACTCTTAGGGAGGAGGACCTATGTCTGGTAACGTACTGAAATAAAGGAAGTATTCTAAAGTTTAACTTGTAAGTGAGTTCCAAACTTTTTTCTTAAATAAAAGATTCATTTTTTCAACTCAATACATAAAACAAAACAGACGGAAAACACAACCATTTTTTACTGAAACTGAAACAATATGTTTGATAATTATTATTTCATTCAAAAAAGAAATAAATCAAATACTTACATTTGTAATCCTCCAGTTCTGGTTCCAGATTATTATCAGTACTTATTTCTATTGAAGCATCTGCCAGATTTTTTTCTAATGCTGACCTTGCAAGGCTTGGTAAAAACCTGGGGGTGGGTGGGAGGAATGTAACAATAAAGTCAAAGCTTTCTGTGATTCCTAAACATCTTTTGACACACACACATATACACACATGCACTCTTACTAATTACAACCAATTAAGGAAGATCAATTTGCATCTGTGAAATACAAATAATAAAAAAATTTAGAACAAATGTAAACTTCAAGTACATGTGAAGATGAAGTACATGTTTGCTGAATCTCCTTTAATAATTAAAGTAAAACTCATTTTTAATCAGTAGTATTTATTTATAAACAACAATTTGCAGGACAAGATTTAAAATAATTTCCTTTTTAAAATGGATTTAGTATACCTCATAAATCTTGTTTGTTGTTTAATTGGCTTATCAAATTTTCTTAAATAGATAAAACAACACCACTTCAACCTGCTCCAAGTTGGCGATCACAAATTCAAATTAGTGGAGCTGAATTAATGAGGTTTTCTTTACTTCCTAAAACAAATTATTGAATGAATTTAAGATTATCCAATTTGGATCTTCCTTCCGTTTAAAAAATACACCTGCTTATCTGTTCTATATGTATGTTGTCAAAACAACAATCTGGTGAGTGATAGAGGCATTCTTGATCTACAAATAAATTGTATGAACATCATGGGCTTAGAACATGAAGACAGAATTTCCCACCCACACAAATATATTTAGAATTTACAATCCCAAGTGAGCCCACGGAAATGATTTCTAATCCATGGTTACCCATGCTATACTATTATAAACTAACCACTATGTGCCACAATGTTACAAATAGACTAAGAACATACCACTTCTAATTTAGGTTTTCCATAGCTCTAAATTTTTGGTGGTTGTTCCCACAGCCTTGAGTACAAACTCAAATAAAAGAGATGTTTGTGTGAGTGAGAAGGCAAATGGACGAGT
Organism: Equus asinus; assembly: GCF_041296235.1. Taxonomy (NCBI): domain Eukaryota; kingdom Metazoa; phylum Chordata; class Mammalia; order Perissodactyla; family Equidae; genus Equus; species Equus asinus. The sequence continues at coordinate 32,389,490 of NC_091800.1, read as the reverse complement.
GTGTAAAGAAATCCTGGTAGTTCTATTTTTAATTTTTTTGAGGAATCTCCCTACTGTTTGCCATAGTGGCTGCACTAGTTTGCACTGCCCCCAGCAGTGTATGAGGGTTCCCTTCTCTCCACATCCTCTCTAACACTTGCTCTTTCTCATCTTGTTAATTACAGCCATTCTGACCAGAGTGAGGTGATGTCTCATTTTAGTTTTGATTTGCATTTCCCTGATAGTTAGCGATGTTGAACATCTTTTCATGAGTCTGTTGGCCATCTGTATATCTTCTTTGAAGAAATGTCTGTTCAGATATTTTGCTCATTTTTTAACTGGTTTGTTAGTTTTTTTGTTGTTGAGATTATGAGTTCTTTATATATTTTGGATATTAATCCCTTATCTGATACACAGTTTGCAAATATCTTCTCCCAATTCTCAGGTTGTCTTTTCGTTTTGTTGATGGTTTCCTTTGCTGTTCAGAAGCTTTTTAGTTTGATGTGGTCCCACTTGTTTATTTTTTCTATTGTTTCCCTTGCCCGGTAAGACATGGTACTTGAAAATATGCTTCTAAGACTGATGTTGAAGAGTGTATTGCCTAGGTTTTCTGCTAGAATTTTCATGGTCTCAGGTCTTACATTCCAGTCTTTAATCCATTTTGAGTTAATTTTCATGTACGTTGGATCCAGCTATCCCACTGCTGGATATTTATCCAAAGAACATGAAAACACGAATGCATAAACATACCTGTACCCCTATGTTCACTGGAGTATTATTCACAATAGCCAAGACTTGGAAGCAACCTAGGCGCCCATCAAGGGATGAATGGATAAAGAAGATGTGGTATCTATACACCGTGGAATACTACTCAGCCATAAACAAGGATAAAATCTGGCCATTTGTAACAACATGGATGGACCTTGAGGGTATTATGCTAAGCAAAATAAGTCAAAGGGAGAAAGTCAAATACCATATAATCTCACTCACAAATAGAAGATAAAAACAACAACAAACAGTCACATAGAGACAGAGACTGGAGTTGTGGTTACCTGAGGGAAAGGGAAGAGGGAGGAGGGCGAAAGGGAGTGATTATGTATATGGTGATGGATTGTAACTAGTCCATGGGTGATGAACATGATGTAATCTACAAAGAAACTGAAATATAATGAGGTAACCCTGAAATTTAATAACGTTATAAACCAATGTTACCACAATAAAAAAAATTTTTAATTTTTTAAAAGATAGACAACAAAATAAACTTTTGTATAGTAAATGGAAAAGAAAAAAAAGAAATGCTGGGCTTCCTGTCCCTGTAATATTCCAATCCACATATCTGACACTATCTCCCATCTACTGCCTCATTTTGGTCCTAGGCATGACAGGGGGTTTTATGCAGCTCTAGGCCTGCAGCTCATCATGAGTTCAGCATCAAATCAGACTTACTGTTGCTCATATCTAACCTTTCATCACAATTCTTAGGTTGTTGCCATGTCTTTCAAAACCAAGCTCTCTCCTTACCTCCCAGACCCAATAACTTGGCTTTTATCTTGTTTCCTGAGCCTTTGTCTTGGCACCCTGCCCTACCTTCCTCTCACTACTATCTCACAAACTCGAGTCCTCCTGGTAACATTAGGCCTTACAACTGCATCCCCATTACTTCTTGCCAGACCACCTCAATTGACAATGACCACTTTCAAGCTTAGACTTTGTTTGCTATTCCCAGAAACCTCTGACACCTACCTAGGTTGTCAATGCATCCTCACAGTGCCCCTGTACTGGAGCATTTCGAGATTGTCTTCCAAAGCCTGTAGAGAATAGCAGACAAGGCATGTAGCCTCCTTTCAATGGCAGTGACAGGCACTGCTTCTCAATATGATACTCCTCCCTGCTGAGATTGAACATGTTTCAGAATTATTTTCCACCTCACGCCCAGATAGCACAACCAAATAATCAGAGGTAGGACAGGAAGTTGAAGTATATTTACATCTAGAAACTACATTCTAGAAGATATCGGCCCACCCAACAAATGATGAGAATGAAGCATATCTGGTGTATAAGGCCAACCCTGTATTTTTTCCCAGGTTTCAAGGGATTAGTTAACTGCTTCCTTTCCCATGGCTCACTGTAATTTTCTACTGTTTTTTTCTCTCCTTCTTTGCCCTTTGGTAAAATAAGTGAATGAATGAAATATTACTTTTTCCATCCTACCTTCCTATAACCAAAGAAAACACATATCCTGTTGCAAAGTTTTCAAGTGTACTTAGCACTATTATGAGCACCATGGTATCTTTTTAAAATCATTATCATTATCTTCATTTGCTACCAGCAAAAAAGGAACTGGAAAGTCTCTAGTCTCATTAGGTCTTGGCCATAAGAAAAACTAAAGAAAAATTCAACCACATTCTGGGGACCCCAGAAAATGAAGTAGTTACCCTAGACCAACTCAAAGAACTGAGTCTTTGTCACAGGAATGAGACAGGATCTTTAGATTAAGAAATAAGAAAAGATTTCTCAGGATGGTAACATGAGAAGACGGAATAAGGATTGGGGGTACTCCCAAATGACCAGCCCTGGGAGGAGGAGTGCTAGTAGTAAGAGTGAGAGAAAGAGACTGAGGACTCAGTGGATATCAGGTGGCCTTTGACTTCTATTTAGAATGTGTAATTAATTAATTTATATCTGTGTTTTTAAATTTTAAATTTATAACCAGTATTAGAATATTTAACATAACTTATGGTTCATCCTATTAATAAACTTAATTATTTGTACTTGTAATTTAATTTCTCAAGAAGGTTTTGTTAATTCAGATATCTAAAGTACCTAAAAGAGAATATATAAAAATTTATTAATAAATTTCAATTATTTGAAGATATTTAGCCAAGTTTTATAAACGGAACCAATCATTTCTCAAAGGCCCAAAGAAGTAATTAGGATCTGCTACACTTATAGAGTAAGCTGAACAACAGAAAAATCTAAAGATTTTCTTGAAATTATAGCCTTAAAAAATTGAATAGCAGGTTTTTTTTTTTCTTTTTTGAGGAAGATTAGCCCTGAGCTAACATCTGCTGCCAATCCTTCCCTTTTTGCTGAGGAAGACTGGCCCTGAGCTAACATCCGTGCCCATCTTCCTCTACCTTATATGTGGGACGCCTGCCACAGCATGGCTTGACAAGTGGTGCGTAGGTCTGCACCTGGGATCCAAACTGGCAAAGCCCCAGGCCACTGAAGCAAACATGCGAACTTAACCACTGCGCCACCAGGCCAGCCCCTGAATAGTAGTTTTTAAAGCTAAAAATAAATCCCCAAATAGTCTCTTCTGCAAACAAAATCATTCTTCAGGACAACAAAACACTCACATTGATAACAATCATAATCATTTAACACTGTGGATGATTAGTTCTATCAGGCTTAGGATTTAAAAAAAATTAGTTAATATCTTAAACAGATAGGAAATTTTACACAGATGTTATTCACTTTATGTCACAAGGGAATTTAAGAAAAGCACTGTATGCAAACTAACTTTTTGGTGAATAAAAAAATTTCCCCATTACCTCAATGTCAGAAACAATCTTCATTCCTAATTAAATTCTTATAGCTCTGCCCAAAATGTCTATGGTAAAGGATCATCATCCCAAGATTTCCCAGAAGTAAATAATTTAATGGGAAGTAAAATACTTGAATGGAGTAGAACTCTTATTACCGGGAATTCTAATTAACTCTTCCACAATAAAAGAATTTTTGGAATGCAAAATACCTGATAACTTACTAATCTTCTAAATTTTCTTCCCTTTGGCCTCTTAGGTTTTCAAATGTCTAGAAAATGAATTATGCATCTATCACCAAGACTTGATGCACATATAAGAGATTACGAGGATGAGGTGCTTAGGTGCTAAGGATTCCCTCAGATGAAGAAATGTTCCAGTCTGAATTCAACTGGCATAAAGAAATAAATGAATAATATTTTAAAAATTAAATTAAACAGATAAAAAAAAGCCTAGCCATATTTAATAAATTTAATGTTTGACAAATTTAAGCTAGAGAATTTCTTTTGATTTTGTCTGCTTAATATTAGATTTCATGCATATAAATTATGTCAGTTTTTATTTTAAAATTTTCCATGAAATTGAATTTCTTTCCACTGCTTCAATATGGAATGAGGTCACTTAAAAAAAAACCTTATGCACCAATAATTCTTTTGTTCCTTCCTGCTATTGTGCTATCCTGCAGAGAAGGTTAGTAAAAAGGCGTTTGACTCTGTAGCCTTGCTAAAGTCAACAGATGATGCATAAACAAGAGAGCTGTTTTACTATTTACAAAGGGTCACGGGTGGTAATAAAAAAAATAGAGTTTTATTGTGGTCAGATAACACTGAAAAATTAGCTGACTATTTGAATCAGTGAAATTATTTACGAGTATGAAAAGTAAGCATTTTTTGGTTTTTCCATTTTTTTTAACAATGAAATATTTCAAGCATACAGAGAATATTAAGCATTCTATTCATCTCTCTCCATCCCTGGAGGTAACTCTCACCCTGAAATTGGTGTGTATCTTTCTTGTCCATATTTTTATTTTGCTACATATGTACGAGCAAAAAATATATTACACTGTTTATTGTATTTAACATTTTATATAAATGGCATCATATACCAAATCTCCTCGTACAAATTGCTTTTTTCACTCAGTATTGTTGTCATGATTCATAGCTGTTGATACATGTAGATCTACTTCATTTTAACTGCTGTACAGTATTTCATTATACAAATATGTCAATTTATATATTCATTCCCTACTGATGGACAGATAGCTTCTTTCCAATTTTCATTCTTACAAATAATGATGCAATGAAGATTCTTCTACACGCCTCTTTATATATACATATAAGTTTATCTTTGAGGTGATATCGAGAAGTAGAATGATCAAATCATAGGGTATTAATATATTTAGGCATAAAGATACTGTGAGGTTAACCCCCAGGTGATGAGACTTCCATCCGTCCCAACAGCAGTAATGAAATTCCATTTCCTTCCACTCATTAAAAAAACGTTAATTTTTACAGGTAAAAAATTTTAAAGTATAAGATGATAGTTGATTACTGTTTTTAATTTCATTTCCCTAATCAATAATGAAGTTGAGCACCTTTTCAAATGTTTGTTGGTCATTTGAATTAATTTTTCTGTGCATGTCTATTCATTCTTTGGACATTTAGGGTTGATTCTTTCATCTCATTAATTTTTAGTACTTTATAGTCCCTGAATACCAATCCTTTAATGATTATAACTCTTGTAAAGCATCTCTTAGTTTGTGGCTTATAACTTGTAGAGTGGCTTATGGTGTTTTTGTTGTATATCCAGATTTTACTTTTTTGTACAGCATAATGTGGATATTTTTTATTTTTAATCATTGACAAGTCCAACCATTCCCACAGAGTCACTTATAATGCTACCTCTAACACATACTAAGTTCCCACAAATATATAGGTCTGTTTCTGGGCTCCGTAGTCTATCTAATGGTCTATTTGTGTTTCCTTGCACCAATACCACACTGTTATAATGAACACAGCTTTATAACAAACTGATATCTGATAGAGAAAGTACATCTCCTTAATCTTCCTCAAAATTTCCTTGGCTATTAGTGGCTTTTATATTTCCATGCCAATTTTGAGATCAGCTTGTCAAATTCACTATAACCTTCATGGTTATTTGACTAAATTATACCTATATACCAATTTTGGGGAAAACAAACAGCTTTACAATACTGAAGCTTCCCTTCTATGAACATGGTATAGCTTTCTATTTATTTTTTTTACAGCATTCAATGAAGATTTATGCTTTTATTCATAAAATCATTACACGTCATTCATTAGATTTATTCCTCAAAGGTGCTCAAAGCTTTCTACTACTTCTTTTTTTTGGTGAGGAAAATTGGCCCTGAGCTAACATCTGTTGCCAATCTTCTTCTTCTTGATTGTTTCAGGAAGACTGTTGCTGACCTAACATCTGTGCCAATCTTCCTCCACTTTGTATATGGGACGCTGCCACAGCATGGCTTGATGAGTGGTGTGTAGGTCTATGCCCAGGATCTCAACCCATGAACCCCAGACCGCTGAAGCTGAGTGGGCGAACTTAACCACTATACCACCAGGTCGGCCCCTCTATTATTATTTTGAATGGGAAGATTTTTAAAAAATTAGACTTGCTCATTGATTGTTACTGGAAAATAGGAATGTCATTGATTTGGATGCATAAGTAATCTCACTAAACTATTTGTTCTAATAATTTATATGTAGCTTCTCTTGAATCTTTTACGTAGCCAATTATAGAAGTTAGGGCAAATACACTTTCTGCTAAAAGTACAGAAAGGTGACATTCTTGTTTTGTTCCTAACTCTAAAGGAAATGTGCCAAGTATTTTACCAAAAAAATGTTTGCTGTAGGAAGCCAGCCCTGTGGCCAAATGGTTATCGTTCTGTGTGCTCTGCTTCGGTGGTCTGGATTCGTGGGTTTGAATCCCAGGGGCAGAGCAGCTCCACTTGTCAGCCATGCTGTGGAGGTATCCCATGTACAAAGTAGAGGAAGACTGGCACAGATGTTAGTTCAGGGCTAATTTTCCTCAAGCAAAAAAAAAAGCAAACAATAAAGAGAAAGATTGGCAATGGATGTTAGCTCAGGGTGAATCTTCCTCATCAAAGAAAGAAAGAAAGAAAGAAAAAATGTTTGCTGTAAATTTCTGATAGATACCTTTTACCAGATTAAAGAATTTCGCTTCTATTCATGGTGTACTAAGAATATTCCTGGTTTACTAAGAATTTTGTTTGTTTTTGCTTTGCTTTGTTTTTAGGTTTGGCTGCTGGAAAAAATTCTTTTTACTCATTTGTTAAAATGATATCTTTTTCTCACTAATACGTTAATATAGTGAATTAAATGATAGACTATTGGACTTTCTTTACATTCTTGAGATAATTCCAAATTGCTCATGATTTAAAATATATATTTTTTAATACATATATTTATATATTAATACATATATCTTTAATATATGTATTTATATATATTTATTTATATATATATACACACACACACACAAACTGTTAGATTTGGTTTGTTTGTATTTCATTTAGCATCTTCTGCACCCACTCCAGGAATTTTGATTTGTAATTTTCCTTTCATGCATTATTCTTGTCTGGTTTAGGTATCAAGATTATACTAGACTCAAGGTGAACTGCTATGCTTTCTCTGTTTTTCTATTCTTTGGAACAGTTAGCATAAGACAGTGACCATATTCCTTGAAAATCTGGTAAAACTTGTCAAAACCACCAACAAGTGGTATTTTTTTATATGAGATTTAAACTACTAATTTGATTTCATTCATGGTTATGGATCTATTTGAAATTTTTATTCATTCTTGACCAAGTTAGGCAATATACACAGTTCTAGAAAATTGTCCTTTTGTTATTATGGCTTTTATAGATACTGACTTTATCTGTAGTTCTATTACTAGTTTCCTTTCTAATATTACTTATTTGTGCCTCCTCCCTTTTATATTAATTAAATTTACCAGGGCTTTATCTAATAATATTTTCAAAGAACCACCTTTGGGTTTAACTAATCTTCTTCATGGTTACTCTGTTTTTGATTTCATTAATTTGTGCCCTTAACTACATTATTCCATTCCTTCTCCTTTCCTCGGGTTTAGTATGTCACTTTTTCCTAATTTATTAAGATGAACGCTTAGCTCATGAATTTTCTTTCCCTATTCTTTGCTAATATATGAGTTTAAGGCTAAAAAGAGAAACCTCCTTTAAATGACACTTTAGGCATATCCTTCAAGTGTTCAGATTCAGTTTAGGTCACAGAGTCGTAAATATTTTATAATTTTAATTACAATTTCTTCTTTTGATATCTTATTTAGTTAGACGTCTGATTTAGTTAGAAGTGTTTTTTTAATTTTTCAAATATATGGGCTTTAAATGTATTTTTTGTTATTGTTATGAATTCTGTTGCTTTGTGGTCAGAGAAAGTGATCTTTATGATAAAGACTCTTTGGTTTCATTTGAAGCACCAATTTTTTCATCTAGTGTGGTCAGTTTTTGATATGTGTCATAAATATTCCACGTGTGCTTGAAAAGAATGTATGTTCTTTATCACTGGATATGAAGTCCAATACACCAAACTTGTTAATTGTTTTGTTCAAATCTTTTCTAATTTGTAGAATGTATGATCTATCAGTTTCTGAAAGGAGTTAAAAATCTGTGTTTATAACTATTGTCAACTTCTCCTTGTAATTCTGAGTGTTTCTGTCATATATTTTGACACTACATTCCTTCTTAGTTGTGAGCAGTTCAGAACTATTAAATCTACTAACAGAATAGTTTCTTTGCTCAACTTCTTCATCCCCAATGATGCTTTTGGCTTTGAAGTATATTTTACCTATTGATAATATTATATCTCTTCTCTTTTTGTTAGTGTTTCCCTAGTATATCTTCTCATACCTTCACCTGGGATCTTCCTGTATCATGTTTGAGATGTGACTCTTCCAACAGCATATAATTTGGTTTTGTTCATTTTTTAAACTTCAATCAGAATCTTTCAACTAGAAAGTTTAACCTTGTGTAATGTTTGTGCTTACTTCTAACACTATATCAAGTTCTTTACATTGATTTCTTGTCTTTCTTTTTCCCTTTCATTTCTCCCCATGTTTTATTGATCAAATTTTCTCTGTTTTCTTATTTCTACCTTTACGGGATCCATTTCCATTCTTTTTTGCAGTTGCCTAAAATTTATATATGCATACTTGAACTAACAAAGTTAAAGTGAGTCAATACTTCTATTCTCTTCCTGAAGAATAGAATAATCTAAGAAAGCATTCATCTCTTTTTTTAGTCTCTATATTCTCTTATTTGGTATTTCAGTTTCCCCCATTGTTAATTATTTCTCATATTAGTATTCATTTTTATTACCTTTTTTAATAACACATTTAAATTTAACAATATTTTTACCTATTTCCTTCCTCATCATTATTACTTGAATGGCAGTCTTTCCTTCTGGATTTAGCTTCCTTCTTGCTAAAATACATCTTTAGCAGTTCTTTCTGCAATGTGATAAACTCAGTCTTTACTGAAAAATGTATTTAGCTAGGCAGAGACTTCTCGGGTTGATAGTCATTTTCCCTCAACACTTTCACAATCCTAGTCAATCCTTCTGGAATCTGCTGTTGCTGATCTGAAGTTGTCAATTTAATATTTGCTCCTTTGTAGTTTTTCCGGCTCAGAATTTTTAAGTTCTTCACTTTGTCTTTAACACTATGCAGTAATGTCACAACGCATGCTTGTTTTCCAAACTCTGATCACTCTTGTTTATTTCTGAGATGAATTCACATTACTTGACTTATTTTTATTTGCTTTTTTCAAATAAAGGAAACTTAAAGTTGATTCAACTACCAGGGCATATATAAAGGTCTGTAGAATGCTTTGGGTATGATTATTTCATTCTGATATATTCAAAGTATTACTTTCCCTTATGCTCAAAAATTGTTTACATTGCTTAGCATAGACTATTTACTTCTACTAACACACATCTATAACCAAGTTCTGACTAAGAAGATACTAGGTAGATAATGAATTTATTTCTGTCTATATTTTCTTCAGTTCATGACCCTGAAAAATAAGCAATTAAAGCATTTTTTTCTAATTTTCACTTGGAAGTTTACTAATCTTCTACTTAAAAAAAAGAGAATTGTTTTTATTATTTTTCATAATTATTAGTTATTCAAAGAAAAAGATACTGGAGAGGAGCCTCATTTTAGCTGGAAATACCAGAGAGAGAATAAATTCAAGTTGCAAAACAAGGAGCTTACTTTAGTAACAAGAAAAATTGTCTATTAAACTGAAGATTTACAGATTCTCCTAAGTTGAAAATAGATTCTCTTTTAATTCCTTTAATGTATTAAGGAATGAATGGACAACAGTCATAACCACCATAAAAATAATTACCAGATCATATGAAAATGGTCTAAAAGAAATCTCTGGGCCTACTGAGCACTGTCCTTACTCTTTTCTTATTATTCTTTTAAAATACTTTCATGCAAGTGTGATTCTGTAAGAAAATTCTATAAGCCAATGTTTTCTAATCATTTCCAAGCAGGTATGAAAAATATTAGTGTAGACTGAAAAGATGTTCGTTTTGTTAAATTTGGGCAACTAGACAGTATTATCAAGCATGGAAAGTTCCAAGGCAAATTTGGGAGGCACAAAGTGTGATGCTTAAGAGCACTAGCTCAAAGGACACCTGATTCAAATCCCAAACCCACTTTTACTTATTTACTACTGTCTGACTCAAGAAACTGACTTAAATAGTTTTTTCATCTATAAAATACCTCTTAAAATTGTTGTTACACTTAAATAAGATACGTTCTAAAAAATGAACACAAGGCTGAAATAGCTACATATTCAGACCAATACTTTTTGCAGACCTGTGAGTACAGACTATCAATTAAACTTATGTTACTGTTTCAGCAAAGACCCAGAAACTTGAATTCAGTGAGAAAGGAGAATATGGTTACCTGGAAAGGCAGGCTTTAGTAACAGCACTGTGAAGATTTTCATTAGGGTACTGTGAGAGCCGACGAGAAATCCGCAGTAGCTGTCTGGTTGAAAGTGATGCTGCCAATGATTGTGCCTACCAAAAGGCAAAGACAGTCTGTTAAAAGTCTTGTTTCAACTTGCTGAAAGTCCCTTTAGATGGGTATGATAGCAGAATTCATTATTCCTGAAGGACAAGGCCAAACTTAAAATAAATATGTACTGTTAATGAATTACAAATAAAAATAAACAGAAACTAATTTACACTTAAAACATCCTTGAAGACAGTTTTAAAAAAATCTATAAAGAGTATATATCAATTAAAGCGTTTTAATTGTGATAAGTTCTGTGTATACATGTCTTTTGGAAGGGCGGAGGTTGGGTAAAGGAAGGATGTTATATAATATAGGTCACACCTGACTTACAAATAGGCCTTATGTACAGTTAACTGTTCATGTTTTTTTTGCTTACCAAAGCTGAACTATTAAGATATCCTGAAAATGCTTGGAGCTTTAAGTAAAGCTATTGCTTCTGAAACAGAGAAAAGAAGTTGTGGACAATTCAGGCTGCTGACCACAGAGGTGTCAACCAGTTGGTCAGCTGAGTGGCTGCTTGCTGTTTGGAATCCTTTCCCTAAACTGTCAGTATATTTTCACATTGTTTTCTTATACTTCCCCAAATCTCATTAGTAGAGTTGCTACTATAAAACTCAGGATATGGTAATTACTGATAAATGTTTGTTGACTTGATTGAAATTATCTTGGCAGGCAGCATAAAGTAATGGTAAAGTTTATAAGCTTTGGAATCAGACAAATCAGGCTCCCATCTATTAGCTGTGTGAACTTGGCAAATTACTTAACCTCTTCAAGGCTCATCTTCAAAGTTTTCTCGTCTTTAAAATGGCAATAATAATGCCTTCATCTTTAAGGTTGTTATGAGGATTAAGTTGGAAAAAATTATTCTAAAGCATTTAGCATAGGTCAGACACATATGCATGCTCAAAAACGGCAGTAATTATTATTAAAATTCAGCCTCTGCAAAATGAAAAAATCTAACAGAGGAAGGGGACGTGACTGATACATTAGTATGAATTAAATGAATCAGATTATAACTAGCCTAAGTCCTAACTTAGATCACCTGCATTAGGAGACAGCGGTTTTTCACTGAAAACCAGAGGAAAGAAGAACTTTTGAAGCAACTAGCCCCTTGGGAGAGCTGAACAGGCCAGGGAGAAATGTCATGGAGTGATGAGGGCAGTAAAGTGGGCCTGAGCACCTGAGAGACTGGAGAAGGGGACTCCATGAAATTAACAAATGGTTCAGAAAGGAGGACGGGAGAATGTCAAAGACACACTGCATATTTGCTTGCTTCAAAGTTTCATTTAAGGTCATCTCTGTGTGTCTCAAAGAAGAAAAAGATGAATTGATTTCTCCTTCCTCATGTACTTCATAGCTCCATGAGACACTGGTCTGCTGTTATTAGTAAAGTATTTTGGCTATAACATGGGTTAAATAGTACTTTGAGGACTAGGTTAGGAGCATGATGACATAATCCATTTTTCTGTTAAAAACACATTCTAAGTTTCAAAGAATTCATTTATAAGCAAACATTTGGTTCATCCCTGTTTTCAACAAATTTGCATTCCAGACATGAAGACAATATTTAAATATAAGAAAGCATAAGTTGCAATTCAAAATAGCATATAATTTAATGTCAAAATAAGCAGAGCAGTTGACAACTGCGACAGGGGCTTAAAGTGTTCTAGTGGGCAAGAGAAATGCTATGAACAAAGACATGAAAGCAAAAGGAAGAGAAACACATGCAGAACATAAGAAAATCAGCCTAGCTTTATTAGAGGGTCCTGCTGGAAAGTTCGCTTCCAAATAACAAAGACCTGTGACTGAAGCTTTGAGGAGTTTGGCCTTACTCCTAAAGGTAACAGACTTTGTTATATGTAAAGTAGTAACATGATTTTAATTACTTTTTTTTTTTTGAGGAAGATTAGCCCTGAGCTAACATCTGCTGCCAATCCTCCTCTTTTTGCTGAGGAAGACTGTCCCTGAGCTAACATCCGTGCCCATCTTCCTCCACTTTATATGTGGGACGCCTGCCACGGCATGGCTTGCCAAGCGGTGCCATGTCCGCAGCCGGGATCCGAACTGGCGAACCCTGGGCTGCCAAAGCAGAATTTGTGCACTTAACTGCTGAGCCACCGGGCTGGCCCCTAACATGATTTTAGAAAGACCAATCTGGCAGTAGTATGTAAAGTGGTTGAAGGACAGAGAGAACTGAGACAGGAAACAGAAGCTACTTCAATAACCTGCCTATGAGAAGATAAAGTTCTATGGTAACATTATTGGTATCAAGAATGGAGAGAAGGGATCAACAAATGTTTCAAACGACTTGGCAATTGATGGAGACGAGAAAGAAGGATGGAGATGAAAAAGAAGGATGAATTGAGGATAAGATTGTTTCAGCCAGCACGATTGAAAGTATCCGAAGTTAAATATGACTTAGCAATTCTCATCCTTAGTACCTGGGACCATAAAAAATTCCTATTTTAATCATGGAAAATGTTTGGCAAATGACTCCAATAAGAGAATTCTCATAACGAGAGTCCTATTGAACCAGAAGGTGACTTTCTAGAGGACAACATAACACCGAATTCAGGCTTCACATTGCATTCCTGTGATCAGTGACAACTTTTTAAGAATCTGAAAAACGCCAGCTGTCTCAGTTGATAATATCAAAATGCTTTGCAATAATATCCAGTGTTAAAAAAAAAATCAGAATGAAGCTTTATGTCGAGTCATTTAAGTGTTGAATGAAGGGTTTGGTTATCTCGGCTCTCACATTATTATCAATTAAAAATTCAGTATACTTTAATTTACGAATCCCTAATGTATTTAACATTAATAATATCAAATTTCCAGCCCCAGTTTTATCTTGTAAAAAAGAGAGTGAAGATGTGAGCACATTCCCTCAGTTACCATGGTTATACAGTTTAAGAGCACTCCTTAAGGATTTTTCATATTAGCATGATTAATAATAGTACTTCAGCTTAAAATATGAAAGTTCTGATCAGAAATTATTAAAAGTAATTTTCCTTTTTTTATTCTTGAAGAATTATTTCTTTTATGAAAATGTCACATGTTCTCAGGGAGAGAAAACTCTAGGGACAATCTGTTAATAATTGATCAATCAATTTATTCATTCATCAGACTTACGTTAAATGTCTAGTTTGTGCCAGGCACCAGGCTGGGAAATGGGAATAAAGGAATGAACGAGACCCAGCCTCAAGGAGTTCAAATACTAATTGGGGAGATAAAAAGAAACTATAACACAGCTGCAATAGGTCAATATCGGAAGCATACGCCAAGTGTCATGAGAGCAGATTGGAGACACAGGTTACTTCTGCCTAAGGGGGCTGAGAGACCTGACAGAACAGGGAACCGAGGGACAAGCAGACAGGCAGAAGCACATTCCAGGCATCATCTAAGGCAGAGACATGGGAGTATGTGCTGGGCTTAGAAAATGGCAAGAAACAAAGTGTGGTAGAGCTGAGGGTGCTTCAAGAGAGGCTGTAGGAAATGAGGTGAAAAAAGCAGCTAGGGTCAGATGGAACTCAAAGGCAGGCTTAGCAGACTGCCCTTCAGTCTACAGGCAAAGAGAATCCATCCCTTCACAGTTTTAAAGAAAGCGAAGAACTTACAAAATGGACTTGGGAAAGATCACTCCTGGGCCAATTATGAAAGATTCACTCATTCATTTATTTAACAGAGATTTACTGAACACCTGCTATGTAGCAGGCAAAGTTCCAGATGCTGAGGATACAGGAGGGACCAAAACAAACAAAAACCCTGCCATGCCAGAAGTAAAATCCAAGTGAAGAAAGATAGACAACAAAAAATTAAGTGAGTAAACCATTATTATGTCAACAGGTAATAAGCCCTATGGGGGCCGGTCCCATGGCTGAGTGGTTAAGTTCGTGCATTCTGCTTCAGCAGTCCAGGGTGCCACTAGTTTGAACCTTGGACATGGACCTAGCACTGCTCATCAAGCCACACTGAGGCAGCATCCCACATAGCAGAACTAGAAGGACCTACAACTAAAATATACAACTATGTGCTGGGAGGCTTTGGGGAGAAGAAGAAAAAAAAAGAAGTTCTATGAAGAAGCTTAAAAGCAGAAAGAAAGAAAGGAATGAAATGGGAAGGAAATGTGATTCTAAACAGAGTGCTTCAGGAAGATCTCACTAAAAAGGTGACATCTGAGCAAATCCAGAAGGGGTGAGGAAGCAACCATGCAGCTACCTGAGGATGAGCAATCTAGGCAAAGGAAACACCAATTGCAAAGGCTCTGCGGCAGGCACAACAAAGAGAACAGTGTAGCTGAAAAGAATGATTAAGGGGGAGAGCAGTTGGAGATGAGGTTTCAGAGGTAATTAACAGGGAGCCTGTGACAGCTGGAACATGGCCCTTCCCAAAGATATCCACATCCTAATCCCTGGAATCTGTGAGTTTTACCTTACATGGCAAAGCTGACTACAGGTACGATTAGGTTGAAGATTTCAAGATGAAGATGTTATCCTGGATTATCTGGGTGGGCCCTAAACGCAATCACGTATATCCCTGTAAGAGGGAGACAGAGGGAGAACTGACACAGACGCACCGAAGAGAGGGTGATGTGAAGATGGAGGCTGAGGTTAAAGTGACAAGATCACAAATCAAGGCATGCGGGCAGCCACCAGAAATCGGAAGAGGCAAGGAATGGATTCTCCCCTCGGCCTCTGAGCAAGTGTCACCCTGCTGACAACTTGGTTTCAACTCACTGATACCCATTCCAAACTTTGACATTCAGAACTATGAGAAAGTAAATTTCTCTTGTCATAAACCACTAGTTTTGTTCCAACAGCCACAAGAAAATAATACAGGGCCTTATGAGGAATGAATTATTGGTGTAAATGGCAGTCAAGAGGAAATAATATTCTAGGAGAAAGATTATGAAATCCAACACTAGGACAATTACTGACATAGATAAGAGAACAGGTAAGACATGAAGATGCTAAACTGAGATTTGCTTTCAGGTTAAATGGAGATGGCAGGAAGCAAGGAATCAACAGTGATGTCAAGACTTCTAATTTAGGTAATTTGGTAGACAGATTATTTACAAAGTCAGGAAATTAAATAAGGAATAGGAATAGACTTAAAGGAGAAAGATAGTTTAGCTGTATAAGGTATGGTGACTATACAGTGATCACAGAGTATCCAGTTACGAAGTGAAAGAAACTAACATTCATTAAGCATCTACTAAGGAGGATATTCGTCATGTATCTTCATGTTTAATCACTGCAACCTCTTTATGAGGTAGATGGCACTTCCCATTTTACAGATGAGAACACTGAGACCCACAGTGTAAAGACAGTGACACCCTTGATCTTTCCAACATACCATCCCAGAATGGAAATACAATTAAAAATAGAGCATCAATGAGAAAAGAGAAGTTAGAAGCTGAAGATAAAGATGTAGGCATTAACGCAGAGGTGACATTTGAAGCAATAAGGACACATGAGATTGCTTAGCATAAGAGACGGAGGGCAGAGCCAAACCCCGAGAAACACCAAGTACTCCTGTAGAGCTAAAAGTTGCTTTCTATGACATCAGCCATGAGGAACTGGAAGAAATGCTAAAATCACTGAAAGAGTAAAATATACACGTTGTACAAAGCATAACATAAGGGATAAACACCAGCTTGAAAAATGGATTTTAAAGCACTGAACTCTAAGAACATAAAGCAGCAGCATGTCAACAATAGAAAATTCTGTGGGAAAAAGCCCAGACTTACTGTTGGATCCTGTGTCTCTCTGAGTTTGTGTGTAAACAATAACAATTTGTCCAAAGCTTCCTGAGGTATATTTGGAACCTATTTTATGAGAGAATTGAGGAAAGACAGAAAGAATAAATTGGGATATTTGATCAATCAACCAGAAATTATGGCTATTTAGCAAACAATATTAGAATTACATTTTAGAAAGTCCTTGATTATAGGTAACATGTTTAACTCACGGATAAATTTGCTTATTCATCTTCTCAGGAAACAGTTAAGCCTCTGCTTTCTCTTTAAGAATCAAGTAATCAAAACCAAGCTACCCGTCTCCATATACAGTTCAATCCCCAGGATAAAAGTGAAAGGAGCCACTAATTCAATTAAAAACTGGCTTTTATAGTGTTCCCATAAAAAACTTTTCATACATTATCACTTCCTTTTTTGTTAGCTTCAGTATGATATTTTAAACTCTAATTCAAGCATTTTCTTACTGAAACCAAACTCCTTCATTTAGTAGTAATCTTACACATGTCTACTAAGTAATGTAAGGTATCCTTGTATAAAAAACGGATCCCAAGCTGTCCATTTTTGCAGGACTTTTAAACCACGTACCTGAGGGGTATGATCAACTTATCAATGAGCTCTGAAGAACAGTTGCTCAAATAACACACATTGACTGCTTTTAACTATAACCATTGTAATCTAATTAAATACTGATTTGAACTGAATTATAAGAAATTTTTACTTAATAACAAATTTAAATTTTCTAAAAGATCAGAAAGAGATGTTAGACCAATGGTATAATGTGACCATTTCAGAAGTAAATCACTCAGGATTTTTTTGTCATTTAAGTGATTGGAACCTTTAGAAACTCTATTCAGTACATACTTTATCTCATTTATTCTTTAAATCAATCCTGCGATGTAAGAAGTACTATTACCCTCATCTTCAGATGAAGAAACTATGGTTGAGTAATTTATCCAAGATCTGGAAGCTAGCAAGTAGTGGATGTGGCATTTAATGGCAAGCTGTTTGACTTTAAAGTCAATACATTTATCCACAGTCATGTTCATGACAAGATTTAAAATTAATCAGTTCATTCTGATATTTCAAAGGTGATGAGTGCATGTATGTAAAAAGTTACTTATCAATGATCTAGAACAACACTGTCCAACAGAACTTTCTATAATGATGGAAACGCTCTTTGTCTATGCTGTCTAATATGGTAGCCAAAAGCCTCCGTGTGCCTATTGATCATTTGAAATGACTAAGAAAACGAATTTTAAAATTTTATTTAATGTGGCTAGTGCTACTACATTGAATAGTGCAGTTCTAGAACTCCCAAAGTGCTAAACACAATGCTTGCTTAATGCAGATGTTGAAGAATGGATTACATACACCACAAGCCACCAGACAACTAATTAGGTAAGTAGAGGATATATTACAGTCCTGAGGGGACCAGGACTACTTAGTATTTTCTACAAAATCTAAGGAGCTAAAATATATTTGACCTCCCTTTATAGAAGGAACTGAAAATAGTCGCCTTTGGCTGAATATAAAAGAAAAAGGAATCCCCAAACTGAGGAAAGAGGAGAGCCAGCCTACATCCATGGTTCTCAAATTATAGTTCCCAGACCAGGAGCATCAGCATCACCTGAGAACTTTAGAAAGGCAAATTCTCACGTACCATCCCAGACCTACTGACTCAGCAATCTGCATTTTACTGAGCCCTCCAGATGATTCTGAAAAACGTTAAAGTTTGAGAACCATTATTTGAAGATATTTGTGAGTAAATAGGGAGAAAAAGCCAAAAACGTCCAACTCTGCTCCAGCAGATGTCAGAGTGCCTCCAAAAGAGAACGGCTGAAGGCAATAGGCTAAAGCTGGCTTCACTCTTACCATTTCCTTAATCACTTGGATTTCTTCACTTTTGACAAGTGGTTTCATGTAATGGAAAAAGAACATGGTTAAGAATTCTGGTCCCAGCCACTGCTGTGTTGTACTTCCAATAACGGGGGGTTCTGCCAAGGCAATGATTCTGAAGGAGGGGTGGACAGGAAAAATGGATCTAAAAGGGAAAAGAAAAAAAAATAACATACCCTTTCACGTTAGAAACTAGGTCATGGTAGCTAAAGCCTAGGCAAAGATAAACCTATCATACTGTTAATATAGTCAAAGCTACTATCCAAAGAACAAGCTTTGAAAAAAGTCAGGACATTTTAAGAACCTAATATTAAAACAAAACATGAATCATCTACTGCTGATATATGATGTACCATATCCACTGATGAAACTCTATCCCTGGCACAAACCACTGTTTTGGACATGTTGTTATGGCTACAATAAATTTTCTCCATAGTCCCTTGAAACAAAATCCCATCCAGTTCATATTCATTACATAGGTCCCCTTTCTTATTCAAATTCCCCTCAAAATCTTCTGTCTTGCAAGAAACCCACTCTATGTCAATCACAGAAAGACCAAGGAGTATAATTCAAAATGAGGAGACTTTTTACAATACAGAAAATTTAAGCAGCATAAGGGGATGGATTAAGTTTAAAATTTGGATTTACAATAAGAATACTTAGGTCTTAAAGAGGTAGAGAAAAATTGAACTTTTATATAATCCACTCTTTTGTCATTTTATAGGAAACATCATGATTTTTAAAGTGATCTCTTTTATAATCTCTGCTAGGGAACCTGAGGATGTAAATATTCTAGGACACATAGAGGAATAAGGGAAGACTTCTCATGGTTTGTAAAATGACTTGAATAGTTTTTGGAGAAGAGACTAGAAATCCCTTATTATGATCTAATCATGTGGGAACATTGTCAGTTTTTATCAATTCTACTCAAAAGCTCAGGGAAATATATCTCTAGAGGGTAATATCATCGTTGCTAAGAGAAAGGAGAGATGAAACTCAAATACCTGCCAAGATCTTCACAAAAACAAAAATACAGGTACATAACGGGCACTTCTCCAGAAATGGATTATCCATTGCCAATAACTATTACAACAGAACTCAATAGTTAAGTGATTAGGCAGCAAGAATATCAGGAGGTAGGATATGGTATGTGTGGAGAGAATCAGATAAGTACTCAGAAGATTTAAGATATGAAAAAGTCTCCCAATACAATGGGTAGGTCCAGTGAGTCCCTAACTGCAGGATCTACAGTTTTAGCGGCCAAACCACAATTTGTAAGCCAAGGAAAAGCAATCTTTAGAAATAGTCATATGAAAGGTCTGGATGAATACATAAAAGCTACCAGACAGCATTTCATTTCTCCAGGTAGGGAAAAAAGACAATTTACAGATGTTCAAGAAGGGCATGGGGATGATGTGTCCAAAGGAGTTGTTCTAGAAAAGAGGGAAGGACAACAACATAAACAAGCCACTGAAGGCCTGAGGATAGCATGATCACTCAGGATTGCTAGTAATTAGATCGTCACATTACAGAATCTGGACACAGAAAATTCTGGAATCTGAAAGCTAAAAGGGAAGGTTATTCCATTTTCTATTTCTGCTAAGTGGTTTGCTATAATCTAGAAAACTCTGCTTCACGGCCCAGCAACAGATGTTGGATTCATCCTTGATCCTCCTCTCTCCTAGTTGGGAGAAAAGAAGGTGGGAGAGACACAGCCTGCTTTGACTGCACAAAATTAAAGCTGCAGATGTAGTTTCTCAATAAAGACAGTGAGGGATACTAAATCAGGGAGTAAACAATGCCAAAATCCAACAAACAAGCCAAAAGGGGAAGTCCAATTTACGTCCTTAAACCAACAGTTCAGGAAACAGGTAGTACAGCTGAGCTGTAAAGCTAGGACTAGAAGAGCAATTAACAGGAGAGCAAGCTAGGTGGTTCAAATTTAAATGGGGTGATGGTCATTGCTTAGGACATATATTGTCTGTGGCTTGCTTTCTGGTACTGACTCTAGGAGGGTACCTGAGTGACCTGACCCAATTTAAAGGGGGCAGTTTCTGAAAGTTGATGAGGTAGGCAGAGAAGTGTACACCGACTATAAAACAGTCATCAAACTATTGAAAAACAAGATGAGAAGGATCTTTTTTGTATGCTAGGTTCTCCCCAAAGGCTTCCTTACATATGAATAGGTCATATGGAAAGTCATTTCCTGATAATGTAGGTTCTTCAACTCTGCAAGTTAGAGAACAGAGTACTCCTGAGGATCTGCCATGTACTTTTGGGTGATTTGACATATTGGTGGATAATGCAATGGCTGAAGAAGTGGTAAGTAATTGAGAATTAGGAAAAAAGCACTATTAAAATGTAAAATCAAGGATAACTTTAATTTTACCAGAATTTAACAACAAATAACAAATGAAAGTCAAAGTATGGCTTAACTTCAGATAAATAGATATTACTTCTTAAAGATTAAAGATTTAAGAAGCAAAAAGATCTTTTAAAAAGATTTAAAAACAAAAATATCATGGTCAATATGTGTGTTTAGGGGGTATAGTTTTTTAAGAGTACCTTCCAAAGCTTCTCAACAATAAAAAGGAATTAATTACTTAGATACACAAAATAATGATGCTGAGCAAAAGAAGACAGACCAAAAAGAGTACATACTGTGTGATTCCATTTATATAAAACTCCAGAAAATACATGCTATAGGTGCTGGCCCCATGGCCTAGTGGTTAAGTTTGGTGCAGTCCACTTCAGCAGTTGGGGGTCAGTTCCTGGGCACGGACCTACACCACTTGGCAGCAGCCAGGCTGTGGCAGTGACCCACATACATGTTAGAGGAAGACTGGCACAGATGTTAGCTCAGCGCAAATCTCTCTCAAGCAAAAAGAGGAAGGCTGGCAACAGATGTTAGCTCAGAGCAAATCCTCCTCAGCAAAATATACTATATATATTTTTAAAAAAAAAAAGAAAATATAAGCTACATAGAGTAACCAGAAGTAGTTTCCTAGGGGTTGCAGAGGAGGGTTAGAAGGGAGAGGAAGGAGGGATTACAAAGGAATCTGAGGATACTTTGGGGGTCATAGATGTATTCATTATCTTGATTGTAGTGATGGTTTCATAGGTATATATAAATAACAAAAATTATCGAACTGAAAAAAATTATCAAACTGTACACTCTAAATATGCAGTTTACGGGACCAGCCCCGTGGCCGAGTGGTTAAATTTGCCCGCTCCACTGTGGCGGCCCAGGATTCGGATCCTGGGCGCGGACATGGCACCGCTCGTCAGGCCACATTGAGGCGGCGTCCCACATGCCACAACTGGAAGGACCTGCAACTAAGATATACAACTATGTACCAGGGGGGATTCGGGGAGACAAAGCAGAAAAAAAAAAAAAAAGATTGGCCACAGTTGTTAGCTCAGGTGCCAATCTTTAAGAAAAAAAATAAATATGCAGTTTATTACATCAATTATACCTCAACAAAGTTACTAATAAAACGAAAAAGAAAGACTGCAATAAATCCAACATTTTGAAGGAAATTATACAGTACATTTTTGTCAAATCTGTATATTAAGAAACTTGAAAGAATGATATGGAAGGTTTCTATAAAGATATGGATCATGAACCAGAAGAGGATTTTGTAACTGGCCTTCCATACTGTAACACTAATATTCCAATTCAGACCTAGAGGTTATGCAGTTCTGTACACAGCCCACATTTCTTCTTTTTTTCTATGCAATGTAGTAAACTTCATGGACACATTCCTTACTGATCTTTATACTACACAAAGTAATACTTGGAAGAGAGAAGATGCTAAAATAAATAAATGCATTGCTACTGTTAATAATCATAACTGCAAGAAACTTTGGAAGACCTTTGGTGTCAGGGACAAAACAAAGGTAAGTGATACAAACTGAAAATAATGGTTTCCTACCCAAAAGCAGAGCTGCCACCCTAATGGTCTTGAATGAATTTGTGAGAGAAGGTGCATTCTCTGTATCAAAAAGACAAGACCAATACACAACATTAAGTAACGAGACCCTTACAGGCACAGAGCTTAAAACTATTCCTTGACCACAAAAATGTTTAAGATTATTTTTCAAAATCAGAATTTGCTTAAGGCTCTCTGTTTTGAGATCAAACACAAAGACCTGGGCATAAAATCCTGGATCTACCTTGAATTTTGTTAAAAATTTATACGGCCTAATTTGCTAGCAAGGAGATACTGAGGTTTCTGGGCAGGCAGCAGAGAGTGCTTGGATCCTAACTGTCTTCAAACATAAGGGTAAGAATAAAAGGGTCCTAAGAATCTTACTGATCAAGAATCTTCCCAATGTCCAGTTATAGTTCACCACTGATCAATAAAAGCTGAGAGATTATAAACTGTGTTCAATGTTCGATCACAATCAATAAACATAAAATATTCAACAAAAAATGCAAAGCCATTAGAGTATATAATACTACAACTGAGACTAGTCCACTAATCTGTATCATTTCCCTGGGATAACCAAAAGTCTTTTCTTGGCAAAATAAACTATTAGTAACTCACTATTTTCTCAAGAAAAATCTTACCTCCCTCATCTATGCTCTGACCAACGGCAGGAAGGGACAAATTTAGCAGCCTATAGTATTTGTTCTCTCCCTTTCCCCAGAGAAGTTTTTCTCATCAAAGGAAGCAATTCTATTTTGGTCCTTACTTCCTGTGAGAAATGCAGGGATGGTGTCTGATGTGTGTGGCCATAATGCTATTTCTAACCATCATGTCCACAGTATTTCTGGTGTCTTGCAAACATGAGAAGGAAAGTCTCTAAAATTTCTTAAGCCATTTCCAAAGGCATATTAGCCATGTGATTACCTACAAAGAATGTAAAAGCTTGCAGAGCCCTCTAGAAATGATCAAGGGATAGGATCTTGGTGAAAGTTTGGCAAAGGAGTCAAATATAATGTTTAGAAATTGGGTTTCACTCTATGAAGTTGAGAGGTTTGGTAACCCATTGCTAGCAGCTGTTAATTATGAGATGCTATGGTATCAGACCTGTCATTAAAAGGCATGTATTCCTAATTAGTAGGTTCATAAAAGGAAACATTGCCAGAGGTCATCTAAAACCAGATTAATAGAATTATCTTTACTTTGAGTTTCCTAGAAGTTATCCTAGGTTACGATTTATTCACTCATTCAAAAACATTCACTAAGTGGTCTGCTACGTGCCAGGCATTGTGACATTAGAAACAAAGACATGAAGTACAGAGCAAGACAGAGTCCTGAAAACATTAAAGTCTTAGGCTCCAGTTATTTCCTGAGGCCCTACTGCATCCTTGACTTTCCTTTGAACATGTGAGATACCACTAAGTTCCTTTGTGCAACAATTTAAGGGTTTTTTTGGTTACTTGTAAAAAAAAAGGAGCCCTTGCAAACACAAATGTGAAAATTGTTCCTATCTGAAAGCCAAACAGGTATCTAAATTTACCACATTGGGTCTAGAGGCAAAGAAGCTCTTAAATCTGCCGTCCTTTCATTCTACCTCTGATCTCTTTACTCTATCTCAAAATCCCCCACGAGGAAACAAAACACTAATACCTGAGTTTGTCTAAAGACTATCAGAAATAATAATCACTTTGATAAACTCCGGTTCTGTGATTAGGTACAGAAATGAAAAGGACAGACCACTTGGGTTATGAGATTCTAATCTGCAGTTCCAATGCTAATGCCAAGAGTGATGGATTAGTTATGGACAGCATATAGAATCAACCCCTGCTAGATAATGGATCGTATTACTTACAAGAACAACTCATGAAATAAATTAATTTCCTCACCGAGTACAAATTTCCTGCTTTTTATGCTGTGCTACGCCTTTTTAGTCAAGGTGCCAGCTCTCTATCCAATAAACACAGCCTTGAAAGAAATACTATCAGTTGCTTAAAGAAAGAATCTAACCTATTATAACCTAATATAACCCTAAAAGAGAACATATTTATTCCCAGAAAGACAAAAGTGGGCTACAAAATTTATCCTAGGTTAACCAGGGAAAAGGTAAAGACATTTGCCAACAAGCCATATCATCAGAGTAAAGCAGACTGTGATAAAATGACTATGTTTAACAACAAAATAAAGAGAAAACCTGTTTGAAATATAAGAAAATAGTGTGTTGCTCAGGTAAAAAAAAAAAGGAGGACTACTGATAAGAAAAGGAATTAGACTTTCAACTGGTAGAAATATTTCAGACAGAGAGGAGAATCCACTGTTAGACACCACACCTCTGAAAAGTCAATGAAGTTCTGAGAAATTGTCAGAATATAAGAAAGAAAAGAAAATTAGAAGTTCAGCTCAGGAGTTTCAACATCTAACGAAATTTGCAGAAAGGGAGATCAGAGGCAACAGGGAAGCGGAAGTGGAGAGAGATGGAGGATGACACACGAGCTACAGGTAGAAGAACAAGCCCAGACCAGGCCAAGTCAGAACACACCATGAGAGGAAGGCGAGATCGCAGAACACCTGACGTGCCTGAATGTGCTGAGAGGAGACCTGGACAACAGAGGACGTGTTTGCGATGAAAAAAATGACAAATATATAGAAAACAGGGTCACTTCCTCCTCTCTGTTCCCGTATTATTATTGTACAGATCTCTATTCTAATATTTAAAGGCTGCACTGTAACTTTTTATTTATATATATGCTTCTCTTCATATGTAGGCAATTATTAACTTTAGGAAAAAGAAAACACAGGCAAGAAAGGGAAAACAACTGTAGTTTACTGAATGACTCAGCTGTGCATAGTACTTATGCTGTGATAATAACATAAACATTGAATAAAGTTCTAAACAAAATTATTACATAACTATTTAGGAAGAATGGGAGACAGGACGTATGTATGTGTAGCGGGAAGACGGGTAGTGAAAGAGAGCTAAACTTTAATTTTCTATAGTAGAAAATCAATAGATAATGCCTAACATTGAAAAATAAATCAAGAAATATCAATGAAGGTATATTGTTTAATGATATAGAGGTAAACACCAAAAGAAACAGTTAAGAGTTGAAAGTGGTAGCCTCTGGGGAGGAGCAAATGGGAAAGAATCCCAGAACAGATGACAGAGGATTGGTAATTTTCATAAAAAGGCCTTGAAACACTATCTGGCTCAAGTTTCACGCATGTTTAACAATAATAAATTCAAAGGAAAATAAAAATAAGTGAAGGAAATCACAGAGTGCTATGACCTGTCTCTATCTACTCAGAGTGATCTCTGAAGATAGAATGGAGCCTCGGTTATATTCACAGGAGAGATGAAAATCGATCGAGATGAAGAGGGAACACTTACCATTCTGAGTCAAACCCTAAACATGATGCTCAAGGCCACCCTGTTCCTAAAAGTGTTTTCCTTTGTAAAACTGCTTGTGACCATTAGGGAGAACTTTGAGACTTTTCACAGAAAAGGGTTGTCATTTCCTGGTCATTTGGCTACAAATACAATGCTTCTGAAGTCCTTAGGGAAACTGACAGGCAGGCCGGCTGAGAGCTACTGCCCAATTGCTTTGACTCATCTCCTTTGTAATGGAACAGACAGATGATCCACATGCAAATAACATACAAAAGCTGAATGTTATAAACCGAGGATATGAAATGAGAGGGATCTTTATAACCTGCTGCCCTACTTACTGGGCTAGAGGAATTTGATGATATGCACCTCAGAACCATAAACAGCTGTGTAATCAAGTGAATTTTTTAATAATTTATACAGAGATAGTAAGGAATTTAACATTTCCTCTCTATGAAAAAATTTCAAGGAAATTTTTAAACAAAACTCTCCTTAAAACATAAATACAATAAGAAATACACTTAATTATCATTTGTAAGATTTTAATGTTTTAAATATGGCAGCAAATCCTTTGAGGGGATGGGAAGCTTCAATTAAATAAAGTCAGATTAAGGGACTAGGAATTCCCCAAGGTAACAATCTCTAATTACATCAAAATATCCATGAAAATATAATGAGACAGAAAATAACTTATATTTGCCAAACCTCCTCTAAGGAAAAGTATAGTATGTAGCTGAAAGAAATATTTTCCTTCAAAGTTTTTATTCTGAAATTTTTCAAACCTATAGAAAATTGAAAGAATAGACTATGAACAGCCATACGTCCTTCACCTAGATTTCACCAATTGTTAAGATTTTACCACATTTGTGTTCTTGCTCTCACTTGCTCTTTCTCTCCATGTGGTGTATGTGAGTTTGCATACACATATACATGTCTTTTTTCCCAAGAAACATTTGGAAACTGTAGACATCTTTTTACTTTATCCCTTAAATATCTCAGCATGCCTAAGAACAGGAATAGTCTTCTTCATAACCACAACACTATGATACCTAAGAAAATTAATATTAATTCAATATTACGTAAAATATATAGTCCTATTTAAACTTTTCCAATTGTCCCAAAAGTGTCTTTTATGGTTGTTTTAAATTTTCGGGCTGATCCAGGATCCAATTAAGTCTCAAGCATTGCATTTGGTTGTTAGTCTCTGAAAGGAATGTTTAAATAAGTCAGAAAGGGTAATCCTGCGTCAGGTGGCACACTCCAGGAATAACTGATGACTTCTTAGCAGGGTGGGCCAAGTTAATTGTGAGGCTTTTCTTTTCGGTTTTTGGTTGTTTTTTTTCTGAACGGATACAAAGTACAGGCCAAAACTGAACTGCTAGGACAACAGAAGAAAGATTACCTTCTTGAAACTAATGTTCTTATAAAATGTTAAAATACTTATGTAAAAGCACAGCTAAGAGTGCAGAGTACATGTTGGATAGCGACCTCCCGTTTTAAGAAGTGCCTAACTATGAGCATGACCAGGACACCAAATTATTGAGTTGTTCAAAGTTATCTTGACTTGACCCTAGGTTTAGGAGAATAAGAAAAAGAAGGTATCTAGAAACCAAGAGTAAGAGCAGTGTACCCAAAATTACCTCTCCCGCAGCTGCTCATCAGATACTTGCAGCTCCTCTTTCAAACGCATGTACCTGTCTTCTCTCAGCAGCCGAGAGCCATCATAGAGGCTGAGCTCTCGATCATGGATCAACCTAATGGGACAGGGGAAAGTCAGCAAATGAATTAAAACAGTTTTGAATGCTGAAGTTATTTGAGGTAGAAATCAGTCAATTAACATTTTAATCATGTCTATTATTACTGGCAATTGAGTCTAACAATTTTATTAGATGCACTTTTCAAAATTTCAAGTTGGCTAGTGCTGTTATAGCTGGAAAA
The DNA here is from genome assembly GCF_041296235.1 of Equus asinus. Lineage (NCBI taxonomy): Eukaryota > Metazoa > Chordata > Mammalia > Perissodactyla > Equidae > Equus > Equus asinus. Next base: position 32,361,935 of record NC_091800.1, on the reverse strand, counting down.
ACTGTTGGTTTCTGTACGGCAGGGCAGTAGTCATGGATAGCTGGATGTAGATAGGGAGGAGTGACACAAGGAGGAGCTGAAAAGGGGAAGGAAGGGACAAATGAAAAGAAATAGCTGAATGAGTGACTCAGGATAACCATGAGTCACTTCATTAACAAGGCAGGTGGCACATACTCCCTTGAGTATAATGTAACTCTTTGAGGGATAGTATTACCGAAATATTTCTATCTTTGTAGTTACAGGGTTTAAAATATCAAGTCCTCACAATGAAACTACTGCTATTTCATATATATATATATGACCTAACTGTCCACAGCACAAATACCATTGTCTTCCAGATGTTGCAGAGGTTGAAAAGTACTGTTCTAGATCTTACACCAACCCCTAAGTCTCTTGATGCCCACGTCACAGTTGCCGCACAAAAGCTCGCTCAGTAAGCACTGAGGGGAAGGGAGACTGCATAAGGCAGAGGTGAGGAGCATGGGCAGTGGAGTCAGTCAGATCTGGGTTCAAATCCAGCTCTGCACTTTATTAGCTGAATGACTGGGGAGGACAACTACTTCATCTCCCTAAACTTTTATCTTTTATAAAACTAGGGCAATAATACAAACCTCATAATAGTGCTGTGAAAATTAAACAGCTGATGTAAGGCAGATGCTTATATAGTTGTTCTCAATCTTGGCTGCACATTAGAATCTCCTGGGAAGGGTTTAAGAATTCCAGTTTTCAGGTTTCACCATGGATCAACTACATCAGAATTTGAGGAGGTGGAGCCCAGGCATCGGTTACTTTTAAGCCCCACTCTCACAAGCTGACTCCCAAGGTTGAGAATCTGAGAAGCACTGGCTTAGCACAATGCCCAGTAAAGAGTAAGAACTCCATTAATAGCTCCTGCTACTACTACTACTTGGTCTAACAGACAAGAGATAACCAATAAAAGGGGGGAGTACTATTTTGTTTGCATCTGCGTTTGTTTAGAAGAGAAAACTATTGTAAATCCATGGAATGTTTACGGTAAATCACTGAAAGTTAGTGACTGTTATTTGTAACTGCTCTCAAATCTACTCAAGATCAACACAATGTTTTTGGAATCTTTAATTATACTTAGCATCTGCATCTTGTCAAGGACAAAAAACTCTGAATGGTTAGTTGGGGAAAGGGATTATTCCGCTTATTTGAACTTTCCTGATAAGTCAAAGTTAAAAACCAAATGTCTACAAGTGATATAATCAAGAAGTAACAACAACAAACAAAATTTCAGTATCATTAATCTCCCAAAATGACAAAGGATGGGAATATTTTCCATGAAAGTTATACATGAAGACTTCTTTTAAATTCTAGAAAAGTTAATTAGGAATGTGTAGCTATTTTCCCCACCTAAACTGAAACAAGAAAAAAACAGTTACACAAACGTTCACGTTTGCAAACACAAGTGAGCTTTCTTAGCCTATATAAAACATAATCAAAGAATTACACATTTTATATAAGGAATTAAATTTTCTCTCTCAAAAATAAAATTACAACAAGATCAGCCAATAATTTAGAGCTATGACTCATAAGAAGTTTGTAAACAGTGAAACTGTGACTCTGACAAACTGTAGAAACTTCAGCTGTGTGACTTGTTGCGTGCATCCATCAGCATGCATAAAGTCTTTCAACCTAAAAGTTTTACAACCTAGAAGTTTTTTTTTTTCAGGTCTTACACACAGAATTTTGCTATGGCAGAGGCTTTTCCCAAAATGCTCATTATTTAAAGTTTTACTGTACTGTCTTTACAACAGTAAAAAAAATCTGCTGTTTTACTTGGATATAGAATTATAAGTTTCTCAGGATTTATGCAACCCAGTTTAAAAAAGAAGCCTGGCAGAGATCCACATCTACTGTCTATGTGGCGTGTTTTTTTGGATGTGTGACTCATACAAACCTTTGCAATACAGCAAGTGTGCCCACGTTGACCCGGTGAATGCCATCCAAGAGGACTAGCTTTCCTTCCAGAGCAGCATTCACAAGTGGTGAGGACCGCCAGGCAGTGTCTCCATTTGGAAGAGTGTATCTCTGCTGCAGCAAATCACGCGCTGTCATATCCTAAAACCAATCCCCACCACCCACCAAAGAAAATGCGGAATTAATTTTTTATGAAATAGATGGCAGCTTATTTAGCTTTACAGTTACCTTTCTCTGAATATAACATTCTGTACAACAAGTGGGAAGTTATCTTCTCCAATCCACCAAAGAGAAAAATATTCAGAAGCTTTTCTTGGTCATTTGAGTTTTGTTCCTATTACTCATTCACATAAGAGAGTAACAGTGAGGGTTTTTTTCACCTTTTTATTTAGCATTTTCTCCGTTTTAAAATGTTCATTTGGTATCTACACAGATGATGGCAGTAATTCCACCTGAACTTAATGGAATTTAACTTAATCAGCTTTACTCCTGCAGGCATCAAAATATGTAGATTCCTCTTTAAGAATTAGAAGCCACACAAACTCTATGGGCAGAGACGCTTACCAATAATGTGCATTTTCTTGCAGTTGATTAATTATCCTGAAAACTCATGCTAGGAACAAACACAGTGACTTGTTATATTTAAAGACACCTGAAAATGGAGGAAACTGAGGACAGTCATCGGATGAGGTACAGAATTGCCAAACAATAGCATGGCACTTATAAGCAATTTTTTAAAGCACAATGTG